>NC_136273.1:27635632-27718680 GCF_964187855.1 Myxine glutinosa
GCACACCTGAGTTGGTGGTTAAGCGTGTGATTGGGTGTGCACAAGAGTGCACACCCATGGTTGTCACAGAGGATGTGACTGAGGAGTGGGCGCGAGGAGGTGTGTTGATGAAGTGTGCGAACGACGAGTGTGCGAGGAGGTGTGCGGTGGTCAGGTGTGTAACGAAGTCTGTGAGCGGAATGAGTGTACCTGGGTGGTGTGTAAGAGAAAGTGCAATAACGAAGTGTATGGAGACACCTGGATTTGTGAGTATGGGAAGAGTCGCGTGTGGGCGTGAGCATGTACGGGGAGCATCGACGTTGACCGGGGCAGCGTTTAGGCTGACGGATAGTCGACGCGAGCCCTCGGTCCGTGCCGGGCTTTGTGTACTGCGGGAACCGGCGAGGGTCGTAATCACGGCGGTTTCAAAAGAACCGCCATGCACGATCCGCGCCGGGCCCCACCCTGCCCGGTCGGTTCCGCGCTTTGCCAGGCAAAGCGGGCGGCCCGGTTTGAGGGGAGGTAGGAGGGGACGGAATGGCGCCCCCTTGTGGTTGCGGCGTTCCGGCCGGGCAAGATTGGGCCATCGGGCAGGAGACCGAAAGGCTCCGCGCCGAGGTGGACCTCGGAATCTCGGCCCGATGAAACCTCCTCCCCTGCATCGAGTGCCTGACGGACCCAACCGCAGTAGACGAACCACTAGCATTCATTGCTCGGCTTTGCGAAGCCGAGCTTCGAAAATGTAATGACGCACCAAGGCTCAAGTTTAATGGACATTTGGTAGGGATAGTGAATATGATTGGCAAATTGGATTGGCAAATTGGATTGGCAAATTTGATGGGCAAATTTGATTGGCAAAATTGGAAATTGACGGCAAAAGGTATATGGTGTAGAGGAATGGTAAATCCACCATTCCTCACATCATAAACAGGGCACATGAGCATTAGTTTATGGGGTGGCTGTGCAAACTAGCCCGGGAGGGTTAGGATAAAATGATAGGGATTTAGAGATGACTTTAGGAGACTTGAGATTTAAGTAGTGACATTGTACAGGTAGTAGGGGACGTAGGTAGATTAGCTAGTTGATAACGACGGGGGAGTGCTTAGTATAAGGGAAGACGGGGGGCACGAGTTTCAGAAGGGAGTAGTCAGATTAGATGATGCAGTGTATGATTGAGTAATTGTGAAAGTGTGTGATTGGCATTGTATTGAAGTGAATGGTTCTGGGAGGAAAGGAGGGTGCAGGTGGCACCAGGTGTGTGGGCACAGGTGTGCAAATACAGGTGAGAATGGTTGTGGGGAATAAATGGTCTGGAATGAATGGAGTATAGAATGGATGGTGTGGAGTGAGAGTGTGGGAAATGTTGAGTGGGGGTGCATGGTGCGAAGGTGTGAATGGGGGAAAGGTGGACCCCCTTCACGAGTACCCGGGGAGGGTAGTTTAAGAGTAGGTAGAGGGTATAGGTAAATTATGGTGGATATTGACGTCTGTGGTGCGTGTGTAGAATGGTGTTTGGATGGGTGCATTAGTAGAGTAAATTGGCTGGGCGTGTGGCCTGTTAGTGTCTATGGTTGAATGGGCACTCCGCCACTGCTAGTCTGTCGGCCAGGTGAGGCCGCAGGTAGGCTCTGGGAGCCAGTAGTGTTCAGTGGGGCCTGAGGATCCAGGGACGGACCCGGGTAGCCCGACGCCAGAGAGGGCGGTAGTGGGAAGAGAGCCAGAGGGCCTTCCCCAAGATAGGTTAGGGTAAGGAGCAGGTAAGCTCGGGAGGCAACTACAGTGGCGGAGGTGTG
The DNA here is from genome assembly GCF_964187855.1 of Myxine glutinosa. Taxonomy (NCBI): domain Eukaryota; kingdom Metazoa; phylum Chordata; class Myxini; order Myxiniformes; family Myxinidae; genus Myxine; species Myxine glutinosa. The sequence goes on from NC_136273.1 coordinate 27,637,405, forward strand.
CATGTGAGCAGGCCTGCTGGGAGCGCCACATGACCCAGCCCTGAAATTGTGCAAAAGCACCGGGAGTTGAATCGGGGGAGTGAGACCCCAAATGGTGAGGGCCACAGATGGTCAGTGGGAATTGGTTTTTAGAACCGCATAGAGTAAAGTGGCCAATGGTTTGGCAGGGAAAGACCCCGGGTAGTGTAAAGAATGGTAAGGTCATTTAGAAGATAGGTAGAATGAAATCCCTTCGCACCATATGCAGCCACTCACCAAGGTGAGATAGAATCCACACCATGATGTTGTATTCGTAAATGTTTGGTTGGATTGGAAGACGCATCATGACGTAAGTGTGACATTGTGCTGTAATTCCATCTTTTCCTCCTTAGGAGGGATTGATGAGGAATTGGAATTGGGGGCAAATTTGGATTAGAGGGATTGGTAACCAATTTGGATTAGGGGAGATATGGGGAAGACGAGACAGTCGTGACGAATTTGTAAATGTGTAGAATTTTGTAAATATGGGGTAAGGGCAAGGGTAGGGTAGGTGACAGGGGGGGTGACGTACAGTAGGGACGAACTTTCTCTGCTCGCTCCCATGCGCACCTCACCTTGCATTACCTTGTATTAATGTGTACCCTTGCGACCTTGCCCCGATGCTTGCTGTGTCCTTCCTTCCCCACTCACGGCTTGTTCTTTTGGGTCCGGGGCGAATGCGCAGGTAGCCGCAGTTGTGTGCCCGAACCGCCGCTGCCTGCCTGCCTGGACCGGTACACCACTTTATGGACCACACGTTTTGTGGCCGCCCACCTTATGGACCACGGTTCTGTGGCCGAGCACCACACTGATGGACCTGGGGCCTGACCCATCTGCTAGGACCGGCCAGGATGGCCAGAGAAAGTCTTCGCTTGTGGACCTCGGTGAGGTGGCCCTAAGCCATGCAGGTGGACCACCTTTAGTTGGCCCCTGCTGGCCACAATTACAAAAAAAAAGCGGATGCGTTTTGTGCCCTATTTTTTACCACCAAATAGGCCACAAGTAAAGAAGAGGAAAGATCAAGGAAGAAACATCAAGAAACATCGGGCCGGCAGAGCAGGAGAAACAAGAACAAGGTCATCAGTTTGTTTTTATTGTGATGACTGTGGTGCTTTATTGTACTTATTGGTGCTTTGGTGCTCTTTTTGGTGAATTGTAATGCTCTTGTGCTCGGGGGTGCACTGCAATATCAATTGTGCATCCCCGGGCATGTGGGTATGGTGTATCGGTACAGTGCAGTGCATGCTCCTTTGTGCATTGTGCATCCCTCCTTCCTCTTTCAAAACACCTTTTTGTCTCCCAAAAGACAGGTCCTGGGTTTGCAGTGTACATAATTAGTGTCTTGTAAATAATGCTCCCCACCGGCTTTATGTGTAGTTTGGAAATAATTCCGTGATTCGGTTATCCTGTGGGCGTGAATCTGTTAGGTAGGATGCAACGCAGCAGGGGGACATACTTAATTGTTTTAAAACTGTCGCACTCAGGGTAAGGTTAATAGTAATAATAATAATAATAATAATGCATTTATTTTATATAGCGCTTTTCAGGAAGCCCAAAGACGCTTTGACAGAGTGCAAAACATAATGCATAGCAAAACATAAAGACAATTGCAAAAAAAGAAGAATCAATAGGGAAATATTCAAAGCACAAAGGAGGGAGAAGGAGAGGAGATAGTCAGGGGTTAGATGCTGTGGGTTAAATGTTGAATGCAGTGTTGAACAGGTGGGTCTTGAGTGATGTTTTGAATGTGGTGAGTGAGGAGGAGTCTCTGATGGTGTGAGGTAGCGAGTTCCAGAGGGTGGGAGCAGCGATGGAGAAGGCCCTGTCCCCCCAGGATCTAAATTTGGTCCGGATGGGGGGGGTCAGGAGGTTGGTACCAGCAGAGCGGAGGTTGCGGGTGGGAGTGTGTCTGGAGAGGAGGTCAGCCAGGTAGGATGGGGCCAGGTTATGGAGGGCTTTGTAGGTCAAGAGGAGGATTTTGTACTGGATTCTCTGGGAGATGGGGAGCCAGTGAAGCTTGTAAAGGACGGGGGTGATGTGGTCACGGGTCCGGGAATGGGTGAGTAGACGGGCAGCGGAGTTCTGAATGTATTGGAGTTTATTGGTGATTGTTGAGGGTGAACCATAAAGGAGGCTATTGCAGTAGTCCAGACGGGAAGTGATGAAGGCGTGGATGAGGGTTTCTGCAGCCACGGAGGAGAGGGATGGACGGAGACGGGCGATGTTTTTCAGGTGAAAGAAGGCTGTCTTTGTGATCTGTTTAGTGTATTTGTCGAAGGAGAGGGTTTGGTCAAAGATGATGCCAAGATTCCGGATGTGAGGGGAGGTGGATACTGGGAAACCGTCGATGTTGAGGGCAAAGTTATGGGTGGACTTGGTGAGCGTTTTTGGGCCAATGATGATTATTTCAGATTTATCACAGTTAAGTTTGAGGAAGTTGATTTGAAGCCAGGATTTTATTTCAGTGATGCAGTTTGTCAGGATAGAGTGGGTGGCGGTGGAGATGGACTTGGTGGAGATGAAAAGCTGGATGTCATCGGCGAAGCAGTGGAATTGGAGACCATGACGGCGGATTAAGTGACTGAGGGGGGACAGGTAAAGGATGAAGAGGAGGGGGCCAAGAACTGAACCTTGGGGGACACCTTGGGGGAGGGGAGCAGTGGGGGATTTGCAGTTATTGATGGAGATGAACTGACGTCTGTCAGAGAGGTATGATTTAATCCAAGAGAGGGCAGTGCCGGTAATGTTAAAGGTGGTTTCAAGTCGGGTGAGGAGGATGGTGTGATCGATGGTGTCAAAGGCGGCGCTGAGGTCGAGGAGGATGAGAATGTTGAGGTTGCCAGCGTCAGAGGAGAGGAGAAGGTCGTTGGTGATTTTGAGGAGAGCAGTTTCAGTACTGTGGTTGGAGCGGAATCCGGATTGGAATGTTTCATACAGGTTATTGGCAGAGAGGTGATGTTTGAGTTGAGTGGCTACTGCGCGTTCCAAAACCTTTGACAGAAAGGGTAGGTTGGAGATGGGTCTGAAGTTATTTAGGGTGTCAGGGTTTAGTCCAGGTTTTTTCAGAATGGGGGTAACAGCAGCAATTTTGAGGGATGGTGGGACGATGCCTGTAGACAGGGAGGAGTTTATTGTTGCAATGATAAGTGGAGAGAGAGCAGGAAGGGAGGCCTTGACAAAGCTGGAGGGGATGGGGTCAAGAGTGCAGGTGGCAGTTTTCATTCCGATGAGGAGTTCAGAGAGGTCAGTAGGGGAGACTGGGGAGAATTGAGACAGGGGATGGCAGGATAAGGGGGGGCAGGTGGTTTGAGGGGGAGCGGGTGCGGCGGTGGTCAAGCTGTTGTAGATGTTTTCAATTTTGCGTTGGAAGAATGAAAGGAAGGAGATGCAGTTGTCTATTGTGAATGACTGGGTGGTGGTGTTCAGGGGGCTGAGGAGTTTGTTTATTGTAGAGAAGAGTGCTTTTGGGTTTCCGGAGCCAGAGTGGATAATTTGAGAGTAGTAGGCGGAGCGGGCGCGGGAGAGGGCATCTTTATAGTGTTGTATGTGGTCCTTGTAGGCCTGGGAGTGAACTGTGAGACCTGTTTTATTGCGGAGTCTTTCAAGTTGGCGAGCACGAGTTTTCATCAGGCGGAGTTCAGGGGTAAACCAGGGAGCAGAATGGGTGAAAGAAACTGTTTTGGTTTTTATAGGCGCAAGTTGGTCAAGGCAGGTGGAGAGAGTGTGGTTGTAGTAGTCAGTGAGGTCAGAAGGGGTGTGGAGGTCAACGAAGGGAGAAGTGGACATTTTTTCAGAGAGGGTCGATGAGAATGAGGCAGGTGAAAGAGCGTTTAGCTTACGGAAGTTGATAGTGCGATAATGCCTTGGTGCTGGGGTGGGGATGTTGATGGTCAGAGTGATGGCTAGGTGGTCAGAGAGAGTGAGGTCGGAGCCAGAGAGATGGTGCAAAATTAGTCCAGTAGAGCAGACAAGGTCCAAAATGTGACCACGGTTATGGGTAGGAAAGTTGACATGTTGAGTGAGGTTAAAGCAGGTGAGTAAATCAGTGAAGTCAGTGGTTAGCGTGGAGTCAGTGGAGTCCATGTGGATATTGAAATCACCAAGGAGGAGGATTGAGGGGGAGAGGGAACATAGCTGGGTCAGAAAGTAGGAGAAGTCAGACAGGAATGATGGGTGTGGTTTGGGAGGGCGGTAGACAACAGCCATGACTGACTGTGTGTGACCAGAGAGTTTAAAAGCCAGGTGTTCAAATGATGGAGCAGATGAGATGGAGATGAGGTTGGTCTTGATGTCTTGTCGGTGAATAACGGCAATTCCACCACCTCGGCCCTCCGAGCGTGGTTTATTGATGTAAGAATATCCATTGGGTGTGGTGAGGTTGAGCGTGTAGTAGTCCAGTGGTTGTTGCCAGGTCTCAGTGAGACAGAGAAAGTCCAGTTTATTTTCCAGGATGTAGTCGTTCAGGATGAGGCATTTGTTGTTGAGGGACCGGGTATTGAACAGGGTGAGCTTGATGTTGTTTTGTACGGCGGGTATGAATCCAGGTGATTTGGCCAGGGTTCGCAGACAGGAGGTGCGATTTTGTGCGTTGTTGTGACCAGGTGTGTTGGGACGATGAGTGTGAGTGCGCTGAGCCGACCAGAGGATGGGGATGGAGTGACCTGATTGTAAATAAACAAACTTACGACCGGAGCCACGGTGAATGTACCTGGGTCGACGCAGGAGTCCATTCGATTTGATTGCAGAGATGCATGATGGGGTGGAGCAGGTTTTAAGCAGGAGAAGCCTTGCGGCGGAGTACCGCAGAGCCATGCCAGCAGGAGCGAAGGGACGAGCACGAGGCCAAGGGTGAGGAGGCGAAACAATCGACACAACCCACGGGAGTGGGCCCGAGGAAACAGCGAAGGAGCCGAGCAGGTGAAGCCAGGAGCAGAGCCGGGACCATGCAGAGGGCAGACAGGAGCGAAGAGACGAGCACGAGGCCAAGGTTGAGGAGGCAAAGTGGCAAATGCAGCGGCAAACGACCGCCGCCGCTAATCAAGATCACGGCGGCAAACCGCCACCACCGCCGCTGCAAACAATGGGCGGCACAACCCACGAGAGTGGGCCCAAGAAAATAGCGAAGGAGCCGAGCAGGTGAAGCCAGGAGCAGCAGAGCAGAGCCGGGACCGTGCAGAGGAAGACTCAATGGCCAAAAATCCGCCACGACCACCAGGAAAGCAAGATACGGACAATGGTCCAGTCAGAGAAGCGGCGAGCAAGTGACGCCAGCGTCCTCTCACGACCGGACCGGAAACGGAAGTTTTCAACGTAGAACCGGAAACGGAAGTAGTAGAGGGTTACTACACCTGTGTCACATTAAGTTAAAGTTATTTCGGGCCGGGACGGCCCTGGAGGAGAGACGGGTGCTGTGTTACGGTTTTTAGAACCTTCACTTTGTAAATTTTGGTAAATGTTCCCTTGTAAATAATCCCCTGTAAATATCCCCATTATTTGGCTAATATTAAAGATCGCACCCTAGTTAGTCCATGTACAACACGTAGAACACCATAGGACCTCTCTGTAGTTATCTCATTATTATGTGTTTTAGTTAAGGATCTGTTCCCAATAGTTGAATCTACGTTGCATTAATCAAATAAGATAGGCCCCTTCAATTATCCCCAATCATCTCTCTCTCTTCAAAGTGCAGTAGCGGTATGGCAGCGTTCGCTGCCCTTTGTTTTGGTTTGTTTGCTGGCCCCAAGCCACCATTACGCACGCGGTAATCTGGAGGAAAAAGGGGAGGAGTGGGTTCGAGCGCCAGGAACGAAGCGTGGCCTGTCAATGTCTCCTCAAGAGGTGGAGCCAGCGAGCCCTCGCCGGCCAACCAGGGCCGAGGTGAGCCGACCGGTAGGCGTGTCCTAGGAGCCGGCGGCTGGATCAGGAACACCCAATAAAAGCGGCTGGAAGGGACTGCTTCAAGAGATGAGTGCGAAGGTCCGAGATACGAGGTACCAGATGAGTCTACAGCTGAATCATAAGGCAGGAGAGTGGGTCCGTTGACGACGACAATACCACAGTATATTCGCATTGTCCGACCGCGTGAAACCGATATGTGCAGCTGCCGCCGGGTTTTGCCTCAAGCACGGAGCGCGACCTGGAGCGGACCTCGATGCTGTGCCATCTGCCCGGACCGTCCTGCCCTGCCATCTGCTTGGACCTTCTCCCCCTTCCAGCCACTCCTTCCTGCCATTCCCTATTCGTGTAAGTCTGTTTGTTCTGTCTGGGCATATGATAATATAAGACTGTTTTTAAGGTTGCCCTATGTCCTTTTATTTCGTCTCCTTGTATATTCCCTTCTTTCGTTTCCTCTTGTAGATATTAATAAATCATATTTGTTATTCGTATACCCTTCGTATTCTTTGCTTCCTCTCGTCTGATCGTCTTAGTCTTTTCCCCATTGAGTACTTGTGGCATGATTTGGCCAACCGCTTTAAATCGGGTTTATTTTGTTAACAGCTCGAGCTGCGGGTTGCTAAACCGCTCGGCAATCTTCCATCTTGTCCGCGGCTCGAGCAGAAGTATCGTCCTGCTTTGCGGAGAGGTTGGCGAAGGTATCTGGGACTCCATTGACCAGTCACCCTGGTCAACCTCAACCCCCGCAAAGGAGCGCGATATCTTCTAGGACTCGGACGGCCAGTGAAATAGACGAGGGGATTAAACACCCCTCGGTAAGGGGAGTGCCATAATCGAGATCCACAACAATATATACACACACACACACACACACACACACACACACACACACACACACACACACACACACACACACACACACACACACACACACACTACCAGTCAATATATATTGTTGCGGTTTTAGAACCCACACTCTTGTAAATATCCCATTATTAAAAGGTTTAAGGATGCATCCCCTAGTTAGGCCACAAGCAACACGTAGGCCACCATAGGACTTCAGTTATCTCATTAGTATGTGTTTAGATAAGGCCGTGTTCCCTATAGTTGAACCTGCGTTGCATCAATCAAATAATAAGTAGGCCCCATTCAGTCCATTTTACAAATCTCTCTCTCCAAGCGACGCCATTACGTGCCTACAGTCTGCCCTATGGCTTTCCCAAAGTGATACGCCCTTCTGCCAGCACTGGCAGCCTTCACTGCTGCCCATGAGCTCGCTCAACGCCACCATGAGACACGCGGTGAGGCCAGGAAAAAGGGGGTGGAACACCAATAAGAAGGTGTGGCATCACCAGCCATCAAGGGCGTGGACGGTGAGCCCTCACCAGCCAACCAGGGCTGAGGTGAGATCGCCGACAGGCGTGGTTTTTGGGGCGCGCGGAGCGATCTTTGCTCGCATGATATAAGCGCGAACGCAAAGCCCTTTGATGGACTCGGACTGGGACTTGGACTTGGACTTACTGTGGGAGAGAGCTCACCTTCACCACGGGACTTGCGTGCACACGGCATTGATCACAGAACTAATTGGGAGAGTGCACCTTATCAAAGGAGGACTTGAGAGAGAGAGAGCGTTTGGCACAAGTGTGCACGAATTACGTACGCAGCGTCCCAGCCTCCCCCGTTATATAAACTGTCCGCTCGCGTCCAAATACGCGCGGAGCTTCCTGCCGGGTTTCGCCCGCTGGACTGGAGCCGACTGGAGCCTGGACCCCATCGCCGGACCCTCTACCCGTTCCACCCTACCAGCTACAATCCCCGTGTGAGTGTGTATGTTTGTCTGGGGTCTTAAGGATAAGCCTGTTTTAAGACTGCCCTGTGTAACTGCTTCTTCCTCTTCCTATCCTGTACATCCTTTCGTTTCCTCTTCTTTCTGTACATTTGTGAATAAACCCATCTTTGTTCTTCCTACCTTCTGGTTTCCTCTCCATCCGATCGCATCCATCCTTTCTGTCATTGGGTAAACGTGGCACGATTGAAACCGCTGGAATCGGGTTTAGTCCCTGTTAACGGCCTGGATCGCGGCTCGCTATCCGCTCGGCGTTTCCACCAATAGCCGTGGTTCGGGCGGAAGTTATTTCCCTGCTTTACGGTCGGGTTAGTAATTAGGTATTTGGGACTAAATTGACCAATCACCCTACCTAATACCGACCGGAAGGAGCATATAACTTCCAGGACTCGGGTCGGCCACCTAAAAAGACAGGGGGATTAACCCCCCCCCCCCTTGATAAGGGGAGCACCAACGGCCGAGATCCGTAACAACTGGTGTCTGGGAGTGGGATTTGGGGCTCGAACCAAATTTTATATTTTGGACAAAAATTTGGTCAAAATTACGAGCGGCCGAAAGTTTATATAACATCTAAATTTTGAATCGTGCCATGGATAACCAAGGCGATCGGATGCCAGTGGGGGAAATAGAAGAAGAGTTAGAATCAACCCAGGATGCCAGGGAAGAAGTGGGAGAGATGGAGGAGGAAAGTGAAGAAGGTGCGGTTGTGGGGGTTGCAGGCGCACAAAATGGCGGCGCCTCGCACATGGCGGCAAGGGCCGCGCCCACTGCACAAATGGGGGTGGGCGACATGGAAGCCTTCATGGCGCAAATCAAGGCATGCTTCGTGGTGCAAAGTAAAGAAATAGATGAAAAGATGGACAAATCCAGGGAAGAAATGAAAGAAGGGTGAAATAATTTGGAGAACAAGATGGGAGAAATGAGGGCCAATAATGAGCAAGTGGGAAACCAAATTGGGGGATTAGATAGAAAAATTGGGGGATTAGACAGCAAATTTGAGGGATTAGACAGCAAATTGGGAGGATTAGAAAACATAGTAGGGGGCAAATTGAAGGACATGGGTGGTCAAGCCTGAGGGGTTAGCGAGGGGAGAAGCCAGGTATGCAATGAAAGCATTGGGGAGAGACAGAGACCGCAGATCGGGCGGAAAGGTTGCGGGGGTACGCGACGAGGTAGCGCGGCTTGAGGAACGCGGGGAAAGCGAGGCTGAGCAAGGCATAGTCACGTGGACGGGTATAGAAATCGCGACCCGGGGTATAGAGAAGCCGACGACCGCCAAATTAAAAGATTTTATTTTATTAGCGCCAGCGGTCGTCAAGTTGAATAAAGAAAATAAAAGCGAAGAAATAGTGGAAATTGGGTTTGAAGAGACAGTGGACTTAGGAAAGCACTTGTTGAAGGAAGAAATGGAATATGCCCAAAGTCTGTGTTCACATCGTGATGTCGTGCTGCATAACCAAATGGAAAGTTTGCAGGTGGTGGAGGAACGAAGAAGAGCTAGCGCCAAGGTGAGTAGGGTGCTGTATGGCACGAAAAGGTTTGGCGCGAGAGGATTTTTCGCGCGCTTGGGATCCAGACGTCACCAGGGTGCTCGTAGGAGGTCCGTGGTGCGCTGTGTGAATGGAAATGGCGCGCGTGAGTGAACGGCGCCAGAGCGCGAGTGTGTTACCGAGGGCGAGAGTGAATGCACAACAGAGGGTATGTGTGAGGGTGAGTGTGATACAGAGAGTGAGATGGATGAGGAGCGTGTGCGAGAATGCACACCTGGGATGGATGAGGAGCATGTGCGAGGATGCACACCTGAGTTGGTTGTGGCGAGTGTGTGGGGATGCACACCGGAGCTCGTGATTGGGTGTGTGACAAGAGATTGCACACCCATGGGTAAGGGTGCGCTGAGTGGGTGGATGCAAAAGTGCACACCCGGGAGTGTTACGGAGTGTGTAACGGAGGTGTGTGTGATGAAGGAGTGTGCGAGTAGGATGAGTGTGCAAGAAGGTGCGTGAGAGGGGTGTGTAATGGTGTGTGTGAGTGTGCCTGGGTGGTGTGCACGAGAGAGTGCGGTGGCGGAATTGACGGAGTGTATAGGATGTGTGAGTATGGGAAGAGTCGCGTGTGGATGTGAGAATGCGACTCAAGCATCGACGCTGACCGGGGCAGCACTTAGGCTGACGGATAGCCGACGCGAGCTCTCGGGGCGTGGTGCTCTTTGTGTGCTGTGGGGGCCGGCAGGGATCATTGCCGCATCGCTCCTGCAAGGAGCGCCGTGCACGATTCGGGCCGGGCTCCACCCTGTATGGTCGGTGCCGCGTCATAGCGGTGAACGGCGCGATTCCGGGGGAGAAAGGCCAGGTCGGACCTTCGCCCCCTGGCGGGGGCAGTGTTCCGACCAGGTGCGGTTGGGTCATCGGGCCGGAGACCGCAAGGGTCCGTGCCGGGATGGACCATGGAACCTCGGACCGAGTATGCCTCCTCCCCAGAACCGAAAATGCCGGACGGACCCAACCTTCAGGAGACTGACCATCCGCACGCATTGCCGGCTTTTCGAAGCCGAGCAGTGAAAATGCATTCCCGCACCGAGAGGCTCAGAGTAGTGGACTAGTAGTAATGGTGATAGTGATGTAGAGGGATGGTAGCTCTACCATCCCTCACATCCTTTTGGGGCAGAGGAGCAATAGATTATGGGGTGGCAGTGCAAACTAGCCCGGGAGGGTTAGGATAATGTATATGGACCTAGAGATGACCATAGGTGACCGAAAATTAAGTAGTGACTTGATACTGGTAGTGGGGACGTAGAGTAGAGTAGGTGGTTGATAATGACGAGGGGTGTGCAGTAGTTTAATGGGATGACGGGGAAGCACAAGTTTTAGGGGAAAAGCAGGTAGATTAAATGATGCAGTGTTAATGAGATTCCCGGTAGTGCTGGTGAAAAGAGGAATTGAGGGGCAATGCTCGTGAAGGATGTGTGTGTGTGTTAATGATGATGTGTGCATTGGCTTGCATGGTGTGCAAGTAGAGCATGGTGGTGTGGAATGAATGGTGTCGAGTGGGTAGTGTGGAATATGTGGCGTGGAGTGTATGGTGCGAAGGAGTGGATGGGGGAAGGATGGACCTCTTCACGAATACCCGGGGAAGGTTGGTTAAAGTTAGGTAGAGGGAGTAGGTAAACTTGGGTTGGATATTGGCATCTGTGGTGCTGAAAGTAGCAAAGTATTGCTTGATTGGGTGCGTAAGTGAAGTGGAATGGCTGGGCGTGTGAGCCTTTTAGTAAGAATGGTTAAATGGGCACTCCGCCACTGGTAGTCTGTCAGCCAGGTGAGGCCGCAGGTCGGCTCTGTGAGCCAGGTAGTAGAGTTCATTGGGGCCCGTGCATCCCGAGAGAGGACCCGGGTAGCCCGATGCCAGAGGGGGCATTAGTGGGGTAAGGGAGCCAAAGGGCCTTCCCCAGGTTAGGGTGAGGAGCTAGGTAAGCTCGGGTGGCAACTACAGTGGCGGAGGTGTGCAGGTGAGCGGACCTGCTGGTGAGCCACACGACCCAGCCCTGAAATTGTGCGAGGGCGCAGGGAGAAAATCGGGGGGAGTGAGACCCCAAAATTGGGAGAGCACCACAGTATGTGCAATGGGAATTGGTTTTTAGAACCACATAGAGTAAAGATGGCCAATGGTTTGGCAGGGCAAGACCCCAGGTAGAGTAACTGTGTTAATGTCATTTAGAAGATAGATAGGAGAAAATCTCTTCGCACCATCCGCATCCACTCACCAAGGTGATAGGACTCTACACCATGTTTTGCAGATATTTGGAATGAAAGACGCATCTTGACGTGGGTGAGACATTGTGTTTATTCCATCTCTCCCTCCTTAGGAGGGATTGATGACGAATTTGGTATTAGAGGGGATGGGAAAGACAAGACGGTAGAGACGAATTTGTAAATTGTGTAAATACGGGGTAGGGGCAAGGGTAGAGTAGGTGACATGGGGGGTGACGAACGCTAGGGACGAGCTTTCTCGGCTCGCTCTCCCGCGCCCCTCATCTTGCATTGCCGTGTATGATGTGTACCCTTGCGCCCTTGCCCCTGCTGATCTGCTTTGTCTTCCTTCCCCATTCATGAACCATGTTCTTTTGTGCCCGAGGGGAGTGTGCAGGTGCCGCGGGTTGTGCTGCCTGCACCCTTGCTGCCTCCTGCCTGCACTGATGCACCATATGGACCACACGTTCTGTGGCCTGGCACCACTTATGGACCACATGTTCTGTGGCCTGGCACCACTTATGGACCACACGTTCTGTGGCCTGGCACCACTTATGGACCACACGTTCTGTGGCCTGGCACATCTGCTGGGACCGGCCATTGTTGCCAGCGGTATCTGGCTTGCGGACCACTGTTTTAAGTGGCATCTATGCGCGGCAGTGGACCACCTGAGTTGGCCCTGCTGGCCATATAAATAATAAAAAGCGGACGCGGTGTGTGCCCTTTTTATTAATGAATAAATAACATCAAGCAAGAAGATCAAGCCAGAAACATCGGCCCAGCAGAGAAGAAGAAGACACCATTTATTATTTTAAAGTGTTTTTGTGCCTTTTAATTTTTGGTGCTTTTCGTGCATTTTCATTTTGGTGCATTTCTTTATTATGGTGCATTCATTTAATGGGTACATATGGTATGGTGTATCGGTGCAGTGCATGGCAATGGCATTTCCCCCTTCTCAAAACATCTTCTCTTTTCCCACAAAAGACAGGTCCTGGGTTATAGTTGTAAATTATAATTAATAATTAGTGACTTGTAAATAATGCTCCCCACCGACTTCATGTGTAGTTTGAAGACCATTCCGTAATTCAGTAAATTGTGGGCGTGAGTCAGTTAGGTAGGATGCAACGCAGCAGGTGGGACATATCCAGTGTTAAAACTGTCGCACTCAGGGTGAGGTTAAAAGTAGAGGGTAACCACACCTAAGTGTCACACTAAGTTAAAAGATAGTCCTTTTGTTTCGGCTCGGGACGAGCCTGGAAAAGGGGGGGGGTGGTGCAGTGTTGCGGTTTTAGAGCCCACACTCTTGTAAATATCCCATTATTAAAAGGTTTAAGGATGCACCCCCTAGTTAGGCCACAAGCAACACGTAGGCCACCATAGGACTTCAGTTATCTCATTAGTATGTGTTTAGATAAGGCCGTGTTCTCAATAGTTGAATCTGCATTGCATCAATCAAATAAGAAGTAGGCCCCATTCAGTCCATTTTACAAATCTCTCTCTCCAAGTGACGCCATTACGCACCTACAGTCTGCCCTATGGCTTTCCCAAAGTGATACGCGCTTCTGCCAGCAGCGGCAGCCTTCGCTGCTGCCCGTGAGCTCGCTCAACGCCGCCATAAGACACGCGGTGAGGCCAGGAAAAAGGGGGCAGAACGCCAAGAAGAAGGTGTGGCATGTCAACCAGCCATCAAGGTCGTGGCCGGTGAGCCCTCACTAAGCCAAACAGGGCTGAGGTGAGATCGCCGACAGGCGTGGTTTTTGGGGCGCGCGGAGCAATCTTTGCTCACATGATATAAGCACGAACGCAAAGCCCTTTGACGGACTCGGACTTACTGCGGGAGAGAGCTCACCTTCACCACGGGACTTGCATGCGCATGGCATCGATCACAGAACTAATTGGGAGAGCGCACCTTATCAAAGGAGGACTTGAGAGAGAGAGCGTTTGGCACAAGTGTGCACGAATTACGTACGCAGCGTCCCAGCCTCCCCCATTATATAAACTGTCCGATCGCGTCCAACTACGCACGGAGCTGCCTGCTGGGTTTCGCCCACTGGACTGGAGCCGACTGGAGCCTGGACCCCATCGCCGGACCCTTTACCTGTTCCACCCTACCAGCTACAATCCCCGTGTGAGTGTGTATGTTTGTCTGGGGTCTTAAGGATAAGACTGTTTTAAGACTTCCCTGTGTAACTGCTTCTTCCTCTTCCTATCCAGTACATTCTTTCGTTTCCTCTTCTTCTCTCTGTACATTTGTGAATAAACCCATCTTTGTTCTTCCTACCTTCTGGTTTCCTCTCCATCCGATCGCATCCGTCCTTTCTGTCATTGGGTAAACGTGGCACGATTGAAACCGCTAGAATCGGGTTTAGTCCCTGTTAACGGCCCAGATCGCGGCTCACTATCCGCTCGGCGTTTCCACCAATAGCGGTGGTTCGGCGGGAGTTAATTCCCTGCTTTACGGTCAGGTTAGTAATTAGGTATTTGGGACTAAATTGACCAATCACCCTACCTAATACCGACCGGAAGGAGCGTATAACTTCCAGGACTCGGGTCGGCCAGCTAAGAAGACAAGGGGATTAACCCCCCCCCCCCCATTCCCCCCTGATAAGGGGAGCGCCGACGGCCGAGATCCGTAACAATATATACATATATACAGTAATTTGTATAAGAGAGCCGTTGGTCTGTTTGTCTATCTGTATGAAATCATTTTTCTCAGAGATGGCTGAATGGATCATCGTCAAACTTTCAGAGGTTAATCAGTTACTGCTTGGGAGTGTTTTAGGCAAAAAAAAAAAAAAAAAAAAAATTCGTTTATTGGATTAAAAAAATTAATAAATCGCTCTGTAGTGCTTAAGCCTTTTTGATTAATGACAGTTATATACAATTACACATTCGCATAAATAAACACAAATCAATCACCAAACATTTGAACACAAATAATAAAACAATTCCAGAAGCGGTCGAAGTTGGTGTTAAGGCTTCTTCTTCTTCCTGCACATCATCATACTTAACTCAGAAACGTGATGAACGGCACATTCACCAGAATATATTCAACGAAAAGGTGAAATGATGATTTGACATTTGTGATGGATTCTGATTGGATGCAATTGCTTTTCCATTATATTTGCCCTCATTTCAAATACTAGGGCATGCCCGTACTATATATATAGGACGTGCCCGTGCCCGTGGGTGCCCGTTCCTTGCCAAAAAAAAAAAAAAAATGTCTTCGCCCATGCATGCATGGGCGTGCCCATGGGCCCATGGGCGTGCCCGTAAGTGCGTGATGTGACCGTACAATGAATGTATCGTCCCGACGCCGCAGCTCGGATGGCGCTGCAGTTAATCGGGCCCCCAAATTCCTCATCGACGATAACTAAACAATATATTATATGAATCGCACCGTACATACCTCCTTCTAGATCTTGTTCTTGTCTTGATATACTCACTCAGGCTCACTCTATCACGACTGAGTCCTCCCAGCTCCTCCAAATGGCGCCCGCTAGCCGCTACGTAAGTCCGGAAGTGACGTCCTCATTTGACTGTCCGGAAGGTCGCATATCGCAGGAAAGCGAAAGAATCGCAAATTAGTTTTAATTAGTTTTAAAACATAGTTTAACGCCAACATAGCGCCAACATAGTTTGCCGACGGGAAATAAATGAATACGCTCTCAAATGTGCCATCCGAGGCAGAGTCTGTTCGCCACGTTCGGCACACGTGATAGCTCGCTGCTCTCTGATTGGTTGAATCGTTTTTTGGACATAGCTCGGTAACTACTTCTGTGATTAATTTAAAACCTTGAAAAGGCACATCCTCGGGTCCCCAGCAATATACCTGGCAAGTTTCAAGTATATCGGACCCGTGGTTGTCGAGAAACAGCGGTCACAGACAAACAAACACACACACACACACACACACACACACACACACACACACACACACACACACACACACACACACACACACACACACACATACATACAGAGATTGCTGGAATTATAGATAGATGTTAATGTTTCTTTTTCGCTTGAGCAACGCTGGGTACTCCAGCTATAAACACCTTTATAGCTCATTCAGGGGTCGCTGCCTCATTCAGGGGTGTGGGGAACCAGGAGGGCGGCATCAATTCTCTATGTAAATGTGTACCATGTAGCACCACCTGGTGATGATGGCAGACGGTATTACAATTTCCTTTTTCTGCCTGTGCAGCACTGAGGTTATGAAGCACTCCTTGCACGGGAAAAAATTTCCTCCTTCTCTTCCCCCCCCCCCCTCCCCCAAAGCAGGGGGGCCTGTCAAAGCCGCCCCCCCCCCCCCGCAATACCGGGTACTCCTGCTAGTATATACGAGTATATATATATACAGTGACGTGAAAAAGTAAGTACACCCCATGTAAAGTTTTGACTTTTTCAACATATATCAACATGCAGCTATTTGATCTTCATTTCAACAATATTGATAGATAAAGGTGATATAATCTATCTATAATTCCAGTAATCTCTGTGTGTGTGTGTGTATGTGTGTGTGTATGTGTGTGTGTATGTGTGTGTGTATGTGTGTGTGTCTGTGTGTTTGTCTGTGTGTTTGTCTGTGACCGCTGTTTCTCGACAACCACGGGTCCGATATACTTGAAACTTGCCAGGTATATTGCTGGGGACCTGAGGATGTGCCTTTTCAAGGTTTCATATTAATCGGAGAAGTAGTTACCGAGCGATGGCGATTTATTTACCAAACTAATCACAGAACAGGTTGCGGGGTAGGCCAGCCAATCACAGAACACGTTGTTGCGTAGGCGTGGCCGATGTGAATTCGAGGCATAGCGGGCGCCATTTGGAGGAGCTGGGAAGACTCAGTCGTGATAGAGTGAGCCTGAGTGAGTATATCAAGACAAGAACAAGATCTAGAAGGAGGTATGTACGGTGCGATTCATATAATATATTGTTTAGTTATCGTCGATGAGGAATTTGGGGTCGGAATGGGTGATCGGCCTGGGTGACTGGGTCTCGACTAGATGCTGGGCCGCACCAAGGAACGGGCACCCACGTACGGGCACGTCCTAGTATAACAAATATCATGAAACATTTACATTTTGTAGTTCATTGTATAATTTAAATGAACATAAATGCAAATTTTGCATGTGGAAAAAGTAAGTACACCCCTACATTTATCACTACTTCAAATACCTAAAATTAGAATCAGGTGCACCAGCTCAGGTGCAAATGATTAGAACATCGTTAAAGAGGATCTTGGAGGAACCTGTCTTATTTAAACCTCAGACATTTAGTTTGGTTTGCTCTTTGTTGTTGAAGTGTGCGGCGTCACCATGCCTAGATCAAAAGAGCTCTCTGAGGCCTTCAGAAAGAAGGTTATAGATGCCTACGAGTCTGGGAAGGGATTTAAAAAGATCTCCAAACAATTTGAAATCAATCATTCGACTGTCCGGAAGATCATCGACAAGTGGAGAAGATTCCAAACAACTGCCAACTTGTTCAGGCCAGGCCGCCCCAGCAAGTTCAGCCCGAGAGCGGACCGCAAGATGCTGAAAGAAGTCTCTAAGAACCCCAGAATGTCATCACGGGACCTACAGGTAGCTCTTGCCACTGTTGATGTCAAAAGTGCACGAGTCTACCATGAGAAAGAGGCTGCACAAATTTGATCTACATGGGAGGTGTGCCTGGAGGAAACCTTTGCTGTCCAGAAAGAACATCAGGGCAGACTAAAGTTTGCCAATGAACACCTCGGCAAAGACCAGCACTTCTCGAACAATGTGCTCTGGACAGATGAGTCAAAGGTAGAGCTATTTGGCCACAGTACCAGAAGACATGTTTGGCGAAAACCAAAGACAGCATTTGACCACAAGAACCTGATACCAACTGTAAAGCATGGTGGTGGAAATATTATGGTTTGGGGCAGCTTTGCTGCATCGGGGCCTGGGCAGCTCACCATCATAGAATCCACTATGAATTCTTCATTGTACCAGAGGGTGCTTGAGGATAATATGAGGCCATCTGTCGGAAATTTGAAGCTCAACCGAATGTGGACCTTGCAACATGACAATGATCCTAAACATACCAGTAAATCCACCAAGGAATGGCTGAAAAGAAAGAAATGGAGGGTTCTGGAATGGCCAAGTCAAAGCCCGGATCTAAATCCCATCGAGATGTTGTGGGGGGATTTGAAACGAGCTGTGCATGCAAGAAACCCCTCAAACATCGCACAGCTGAAAGAATTCTGCATGGAGGAGTGGGCAAAAATTTCTCCCAGTCGATGTCAGAGACTGGTAGACAGTTATAGGAACTGCCTACTTGAGGTTGTTTCTGACAAAGGGGGCAATACCACCTATTCGAGCCAAGGGTGTACTTACTTTTTCCACATGCGAAATTTGCATTTATGTTTATTTAAATTATACAATGGACTACAAAATGTAAATGTTTCATGATATTTGTTATATTATACCACCTTTATCTTTCAATATTGTTGAAATGAAGATCAAATAGCTGTATGTTGAAATATGTTCGAAAAGTCAAAACTTTACATGGGGTGTACTTACTTTTTCACGTGACTGTATATATATATATTGTTGGTGTCGAGGTATGCACACTGACATCTGATCTGTCTAGCCTGGATACGAATCCCGACTGAGCTGTCTTCCTGGCGTTTCACAGCCCACGGTGTCCTTCGCATAGAATATGAGAGTTATCACCAGCACCCCGAACAGATTCCTGTCTGGAGTGAGTCGCAAGTTATTTGGTCTCTTCACACCAGGGTACACTGTTTGCCATCTCAGTGTGCGGTTGGTTTCTAAGCAGCAGGTTGTAACTTACAATAAACATGTTTACCAGGTGGTTCATGTTTTGTGAGAATGACCTTCTTCAGATATGAAGGGCAGCCTCTACATCGGTATGACAAGATGGAGAGTTAGCTTTGCTACATTTGATCACCAATTGCCTCGGCAGTGATGTTGTAACTATGTATCTATAATGGAGCAGATATATATATATATACATATATATATATAATGGTATCTGTAATCTGGTTCTCCAACCTAATGAGCGGACAACATGACGTCATCGCCATGCACGTCCGCCTTGCCTGCAAAGTTCCAGAGGAACCATCTAAGGTAAGGAACCAGAGGAACGTAATGACGCACCGCTAGATGGTTCCTCTGGAACTTTGCAGGCAAGGCGGACGTGCATGGCGATGACGTCATGTTGTCCGCTCATTAGGTTGGAGAACCAGATTACAGATACCATTATTAGTAACTCCCAACCGCAACCAGGTCGACCCCATATGATGAGTGGATACCAGAGATAACGTTACCGCGTGGCAGGCGGAGCTTATCGCTCCCAGCAAGGTGCAGCAGCAGCTGTATGGGACACCTTGCTGGCGGTTCTCCACTGATGATATGAAGGTCGCATAGTGACTGATATATATATATATATATATTTATATATATATATATACATATCCCTGTGGCAAAATTGCAAATGGCGGCTTCTGTCATTGAGCCAGCAAGCTGGGAGCAACAATTCACATTTATTGCCACATCTGATGCAATTTAAATGCTCTAATATCGACGAGGTGCTCCATTTGAAACTGTGTTCAATATGTAGTTTTTTGATGCTTAGGGTCCAAAATAAAAAATTGAGTTGGTGTCAGAGTCAGTGACCAATTGCAAATTTATAGTTCGATACAGAAGAAATGACGCCACCTTTGGTGGTGGCTGGTATTACACAACATCTTCCTTTATCTTCTTCCTTTTTGATTGAACCTTCTAAAAATAATGTTGTGATCAATTTTTAAAAAAATTAAAAAATTATGAAGTGCATTTCCCAGACTGTGAGGCAGCACATTTCACACCAAAGGCGGACCGAGAAGGTTACGATAATTCATGGACTTGTGTGTGTGTGTGTTTGTCACGATACTGCTCCAACAGTTCTGGGCCGATTACATCCAGACGCATGATCCCAATTAGTGTACAAGGGTGTTTTTTAATATATTGTTGCGAATATGGAATTTGGCCTCCATATCCGCTTGTAAATATTCCCCTATTTCTCCAATACTCCCCAACTTTCCCCAATCCCCCATTCCCTAGTCCCATTGCATGTAAATAACACTCTGTAGAACCGACCTTCCCCTTTTTTCCCCCCATTAAATGTCGTGCCCAGGTCCCACCGCAACACACGTAGACAACTATAGGACGTCTTCCTAGTTATTCTTAATCTATGTCAGTTAAGGACTCGTTTCCATTAATTCTGACTCTTCGTTGCACCAGAATGTGATTATATGGCATCAGTAGTGAGTTTAGGACCTTTCCCATACCTCCTTCCATCTTCTTCCCCAACAATTACAACAACAACAGAGGAGATGGCGGCGGCGCGGGGGAGGATGCGTCCTCACACCGGCTCGATTAGCGCCATTGACCACGCGCTCCACGGGGTTACCACGGAGGGGCTGGCTGTCAGCTCCTCCTCAAGGGCGGAGCCTGGTAACCCCCCGCACCCAATCAGAAGGGCGGACCGATTCCATCTGGGGCGGCGCTAGCGAGCCGAGGGCGTGTCACTCCCCGCCGGATATACGTGGCGACTTACCGGAAGTAAGAAGAGATGCGCCCCCAGCTGGAGAAAGAGGTACCTGCGAGCGCTGAGTCAGATGTGCCCCGCCTGAGAAAGAACGTTGCCTGCGATCGCTGAGAGAGAAAGACCCGCCTGAGAAAGAACGTTACCTCCGAGCGCTGTGACCTCCCCGCATCTTTGGACCGGACCGAACCGTGTGGATTCTGCCCCGAGCCCAGGCGCACCTGGAGCCATCGCTATCTGCCTTTCCCAGCCATCAATCCCCGTGTGAGTCAGCCTTGTCCCGTTTACCTGTCGTCTGTTGGGGTCAATATAAGAGTGTGTCTAAGTGCCCGTCTTCCTGTGATATACCTCTAGCCCCTGTAATCTAACCTTTTCCGTACGAATATAATTGAGAATCGAAACATTGGTGTCTGTCATTATAATTCAGCCGTGTGTCTTCTTTTTCCTTATTGAGCCAGCGTGGCGCGGCTTCGTCAACGTTCGAGTACAATCGGGTAATTTGTGCGGACACGACGGCCATTCCGCTCGGCCCACCTTAACATCAAAGTCGTGTCTGTAACAATATTTTCCGGGTTGTCTTGGGGGATGTGGGGGGAAAGCAGATTCTCTATGTAAATGTGTATCGTGTAGCGCCACTCCAGGTGGGAGAGGGTATTACAAGTGCCACCCTTTACCCATCCTTTACCCTTTACCGAAATCCCATCCCACAGTATTCCTGGCCCCCACATTTTCCAGTGCAGTGAGGTGTTTTGATTTACGCAGCGAGATGTATCGGATGCATCATGATAAACCAGACTTCACATGGCATGGGCCGTTAGCGATGATGTGCAAATTCCGTGATCAATGAAACAATATGGATTTGATAGATGAGCGGTGACTCTCAATCCAATGCGACTCTGTCTATTTACGACGTACTAAGTAAAATAGCAGATTATTTTTAACCCCCCTATTCCTTTTTTCATTTTCTTTAAAATTGTGCAATTCTCCCTCCTCTCCTCCCTCACCTCCAGACCATCTTTCCCTTTTCTCCCCAATCTTTATGCACCCTCCCCTTCCCTCGCATCTTCCTTTTTTCACTCACCGACCCCACCTCAGATCCTCATATCCGAAGTAAACAGCTTGAAACCACCTGACCGCAAGACCTTAGCTCAAGGGTCGACGGACCAGAATGTTCCAATCGAGAGGGAATAATAAATTATTTGTCGAGCCAGGTGTGCAGATATTATTCCGTTTTGCTGAAAACATTTTTTGATGCGACATTGCGTTTACATCATCACACGGCTGGTACCTGCCAGGAAACCTGGAATCAATCACCATGGTGATGCTTCATCGACAGTCACGATTCTCTCCATTTTCATTCCGACAGGACCGTTTAAATCACAATTACGGCATGTCTGCTGCAGACACCGCGCTGATTGATTATTGTGGGACAGGTACGCACAGGTAGGGGCACTGCGATTCTTTCTGTAAAGTTACAGAAGCCCATATGGTTATCTCTGGCAGGTTATTACAAGCCAATCTCTCAGGGTCGGGTTCACGTGATCAGGCTAAACTTGTTTCCAACGATCTTCGATTGGTCGTTCAGAGAAATGAAATGATGCTCTCAGTTCTGCTCTGCTGACAGTGGAGTTCTTCCTTCCATTGCAAGAGCCTGCTCGCATTGTGATCACGTGATTGGCATCTCTCAAGAGTTCACCTGTTCTCATGACATGTGATGCAACCGCAAGCAACACAACCTCTTTCACCCAATGTCGACCCCACGTTGCTGCATAATTCTTCCAAAGAGGAGGAAATGTTAAAATCGTCAGGTAAGAAACATAATAGGTAAAGATCACGTGGGTAATACCAAAAAAATTTCCCCCAATATTCGCGCACTATTAACGGTGCAGAGGTGTTTGTCATAGGTCGGAATGGGATGGGAGACGGGGCAGGGGTGGGGCGTTGGGGTTTAGGGGGGCAAGGAGTATGGGGGGTCTGGGGGTACAGGGGGCAGGGGTTCCAATAGTATATCGTGATGTATGATCTCCGAAGGGACCACCAGTAGTCGCCGAAGTGCACTCTCCATGCGGCAACGCCGCGAAAAATCGACTTTTTGTCCGAATGCAACAGCAATTGAGCAAAAACAATCGCAGGCAATGGGTTATTAAGGGCGCACGCATGGTCGACAGAGGAGGAGGGAGCATGAGGCTGAATGTGAGAGCCGGTGCAGGTGTGGTTATGGCCTATGGGTGGTGGGAATTTAGAGTGCGATGGAAGGATCGCATCGAGGTTGCATGCGATTGTGAAGAATTAAACACATTGTGGGGATAGGATCGAGGTTGCATGTGGTTGTGAGAATTAAACATTTGGGGGATCGGATCGAGGTTGCATGCGAACGTGAGAATTAAACACATTTTGGGGGATCGGATCGAGGTTGCATGCGATCGTGAGAATTAAACACATTTGGGGGATCGGATCGAGGTTGCATGCGATCGTGAAGAATTAAACACATTGGGGGGATAGGACCGAGGTTGCATGTGGTTGTGAGAAGTAAACACATTGGGGGGGATCGGATCGAGGTTGCATGCGATCGTGAGAATCAAACACGTTGTGGGGAACGGATCGAGGTTGCATGCGATCGTGAGAATTAAACACATTTGGGGGATCGGATCGAGGTTGCATGCGATCGTGAGAATTAAACACATTTGGGGGATCGGATCGAGGTTGCATGTGGTTGTGAGAAGTAAACACATTGGGGGGAATCGGAACGAGGTTGCATGCGATCATGAGAATTAAACACATTTGGGGGGATCGGATCGAGGTTGCATGCGATCGTGAGAATTAAACACGTTGGGGGGAACGGATCGAGGTTGCATGCGATCGTGAGAATTAAACACATTAGCGGGATCGGATCGAGGTTGCATGTGGTTGTGAGAAGTAAACACATTGGGGGGGATCGGATCGAGGTTGCATACGATCATGAGAATTAAACACATTGGGAGGGATCGGATCGAGGTTGCATGCGATCATGAGAATTAAACACATTGGGAGGGATCGTATCGAGGTTGCATGCGATCATGAGAATTAAACACATTAGCGGGATCGGATCGAGGTTGCATGTGGTTGTGAGAAGTAAACACATTGGGGGGGATCGGATCGAGGTTGCATACGATCATGAGAATTAAACACATTGGGAGGGATCGGATCGAGGTTGCATGCGATCATGAGAATTAAACACATTGGGGGGGGGGGGGGGGGGGGATTGGATCGAGGTTGCATGCGATCATGAGAATTAAACACATTGGGGGGGGGGGGGGGATCGGATCGAGGTTGCATGCGATCGTGAGAATGAAAAACACTGAGTATCGCGTCGAGGTTGCATGCGATCGTGCACATCGGTGGAATCGCGGAGGCTCTGCCAGGCAGGCAGAGGGATCACGGTGCCGACGGAGGAGCAGATCGGAGGAGGAAGGTGGGGTGGATCTCAGGTCGAGGTACATATCTATATACACCGAGAGACGAGCAAGGTCGACCTTACCGTTGTGAGAGGGTGCACCATTTGCTCTCGCACGAGCTCATGTCTCGATCGTGCTCGCGTTCCCCTCTGGCTCTGCGAATCGGTTAAATATCAGGACTGCGTGGAAATTGGGTGGGAGGGGCGACTCGGGAGGTTGGGATCATGGCTGTGCGAGATGTTTAGAGCCTGAGATAAATGCTGCACGTGTATCCACCACACCCATCGCCCAAAATAGTGCCCCCTCCACCTCTCCATCCCCTAAACCAACACCCCCATAATTGGTCTCCGAAGTGGTATTCCAGTCCGTCACGTGCGTTTGATGCATTATATTTATTTATTTATTTATATATAAATATATCAACGTGGAAATCAGCGAAGGAAGCTTTGACCTTTAACCTTTACACATAAGCTTTCTGGTGCAGTTCCTGCTTATTGCAATTCTGATCACTTCGTTCCAACCAGACTCCTTGAGGCTTCATCGCTACATTGTAATGGAAGAGCTCCGACTTCCATGAAAACATCCAATAAGCACATCCCAAATCGTTCTGTGTAATTCCACAAATATTCCCAAATAACTGTGAAAACAACGTCAGTAAGCAAGAATCCTTAGTTATCAAAACAGTTTCCTTCCTTTTGTTGTTTCCTTCCCTTTTTGGGGAAGGGGGGAAGGGAGGGAGGGGGAGGAAGAATTAAAACCACAGCATTCCCAAACCCAAGTTGTTCTCTAAAAACGTTCAGTATTATATCTGTCACTTAAAAAAGCCAATCAATTACCCAGACTAGAAGGTCAAAGGGCATGGTACGTGCTGACCTGCGCTCGTGGGGAAAAAGGGGGCAGGAAGGGGACGAATGGGGGGGGGGGGGGGGGGAACTCACACAAAGATGGCTCAATATTCTCGCTGGAATTATTGGATGAAAAATTCCAAAATAACAGCGCCCTCTTGTGGGCAAACATTTCGGTCGACGTCATCACGATCGAATTACGACTTGTTGCTATGAATACGGAATCGAGCTCCAAATCCTGGGTTTGAGCCCAACTTCGACAAACCATGCCCGTCCAGGTGAAAACGTGCAAACGGGGCACCGTATGATCACGTGATGCCACGTACCCCGGCGCATAATGTCCGAGGAGAGTCAAAAAGTTTGTTTTCAGTTTCAAAATTTCAGACGTTCCAGAATTCCCACAGGTCAGGTGCAGATCAGGTAGAACATTTATCCTTGAGCTGTCGAGTGCAGGTTCGATTCCAGACCAGGCTGCAGGTAAACTTGGCGGATTGGTCTGCATTGGCAAGGTGTTTCATCGAGGTGGACATTCCCGATAGATGATATCCGTTGAGCCGGATGTCCCGTCTGTTAGAATTCGTTTGTGGACATTAAAAATAAAGATCCCACGGTGTCTTTCGACGAAGAGTCGGCGAGTTATCGCCGGCACTCCAAACCAACTAGAATTTCCTTACAATAGTATTGCGTCATCAGAACAGCCAGCCAACCCTCAAAAATGATGCAACCAGCGAACGGAATGGGTAATCGAATCCCAGTTGGAATATGCAATCCCTAACGACATGTACGTAACAGGCTTTTTATTTGGAAAATCAACATTTAAAGGATCGAGCCTGAAGGCCTTGTAGCTCCGCCCCCTCCACGGATGGGGGTGGGATTAACATGAGGAAACACACCTTGCATAGTCT
Source organism: Myxine glutinosa (assembly GCF_964187855.1). Lineage (NCBI taxonomy): Eukaryota > Metazoa > Chordata > Myxini > Myxiniformes > Myxinidae > Myxine > Myxine glutinosa. Next base: position 27,662,668 of record NC_136273.1, read on the forward strand.
CTTGACGAAGCCAAAGTGGCTGAATCGTTGCACTTTGAGTGCTCGTCTTTATTAAATAACTAGCAAAGGTAACTGGTGTTGCCGTGCAACACCTCACAGTCGCTTCGTGATGGGAATATTAAGAGTGGGGGGGGGGGGGGGGGTGGCAGAAATTGGAGGGGGAGAGAGAGGGGAGGAGAGGTCATAGGTGAGGGGAGGTGGAGTGGAGGGAAAGGAGGAATGAGGAAGGAGGAGGCAGTAGGAGCAGAGGGGGTAGATAAAGAGGAATGGGGAGGAGAAAGGGTAAAGGGACAGGGAGGGGAGAGGGGTGGAGGGAGGAGCGGGAGCTTGCTGTGTACATGCTAACCACACACAATTTCATGAAACAAACGTTTCTGCCCAAGAATAGTGACTTGCAACAAAAACGTGCACAAGCAACAAGCTTTTGTGTAAAAAACGCTTCGATTCAGTTTGTGTTTTTGCATGAAGAGTTTCTTGTGTAATACGATTGTGTTGTTTGCTGCGTACAAGCTCCATTACCAAGCTGCTTGTAGAGCACTCACTAAGTGGCTGAATCACTCAAGCAAGCACCTCCAATGAAACTGTTGAGATGCCAGGAGCATCCAACCTGGTCCGAATTAGACAAATGAACAGTTTTTTTTTATGAGTTGGAACTGCTGATAAAGTCAATCCCGCAGTTAAAAATTTGAAATTCGATTCAGGTGAAGATTATCGAGCTTCCGCATGATACATGCAAAGTATGTGCGGAAATTAAATAAAGGCACAAACACTGGCGTTTATAAGTATTGCGATGTATACAGGAATACAGCGATTCGTAGGTATGAAGATCAGCTATACAGAAACCGACCTGGTCTGAAGCAAGTCATATTTGAGCTGAGCAGACAAAATGGCGGAATTAAGACCACGAGTTGAACGCAGCCTGACCAAAGTTAAGCCTGCTTTTAGTTGTAGTGTAAATTTTAGCATAAATGATCTTCAAAAGGTGTTTTAACACATCCAAAAGATCCAGTTTTCATTCACGGACTCCCTTGGAGGTGATAAGTATGCATGCAAAGTTTGGGACCACTTGGTGTCATGGTTTCACACACACACACACACACACACACACACACACACACACACACACACACACACACACACACACACACTAGTGTAGAGGGGTGTTTTTCTTTGCTTGTGGCATAGGGGTGGAGGGTGTGGGTGGGGATGCAAATTCTCCATGTAAATGTGTATCGTATAGGGCCGCCTCCGGGTGGAAGAGGTTATTAAAAGTCCTCACCATTTACAGTAGTATTCATTAGTGTCGATTCCTGTCCCCACGTTTTCCAGTACAGTGAGCTGTTTTGGATTATAAGCAGTATATGAGTATAGGCAATTTTGGGATTGTTATGTTGGGATTGTTATGTGATGGCAATACTTTTAGCGACTCTCTAAAGTCTAAGCCAACATCATCCCTATCTCGTTTAGGACCATTTTTTTTTTACACTGTAATTTGTCATCCCTACATTGCCTCTTTAATTTAGCATTAATTTTTTTTACAATGTGGAATAACAATGGTATATGGTACTCAGAGGATACCCAATCTTGGAGCAAAAGTGGCAACATATCTTAGTCAGCAATGTCAAACACTGCACGTGTTCCTATATTGTCTTATGTAACCCTGACTATTTTGCAGCTCTGTCTTATTGCTTGTATTCTCAGAGTAATGTCTTCATTCAGCCTCAGGCCACACAATCCTGCACTTGGAAATGCCCAAAATAAATGGTGCGGTTTGAAGGTTTCCCTATAACCAATAGGGTGGGGACAGAGGGGAGGGGCGGAGCCTCTCGAGGAATTTATGCACGGCCGTACACGTGAAAGTCACTCTCGTGGTTTTTAGCCACGTCGCAGACGCTGCTCATAGAGTGCCCTCTGCTGTTGTTGTTGTTCTTCTTCTTCTTGTTGTTCTTGCAGAGAAGACAAAACCTCAAAGCTCCACCCATTCTGGGAACCATAGCTCCACCCATTGTGGGAGAGGCTTCATATAAACAAATATCCACCATTTTATTAACTCGCATAGCTTTGAGGCCTGTTTTGTAGGCCCGTGGTGTCTTGCTGTCTCACACAGTTTTCTTTCAAATCAAATTCGATATATCATTTCATTTTTCACAGTCGCTAACATAGTTTTAGACTCGGTTGAAAAAAAACGTGAAGAAAATCCGATGAAAGTTGCCCTTTATAGAACGAAATGAATTCTCAAAGGCCTGTAACTTCAAGTCCATTGAGATATTTTTTTTTTAAATCGCGGCATGGTCAGTCATACACCGCCCGAAATAACAGACGGGAAAATGCCGAGATACATTAAAAATTCGTCCATTTGATGACAATCGTCACGATGAAATATTTAATTTATACGTCGTCACAATAATGTGGAGAGAGGAGCATAGCTTCGTTCACGTGTCGCCACATACGGGAAATTGCCGAGATATATATTTTTTAAATCGCGGCATGGTCAGTCATACACCGCCTAAAATAACAGACGGGAAAATGCCGAGATATATATATTTTGTTTAAATCGCGGCATGCTCAGTCATACACCGCCCGAAATAACAGACGGGAAAATGCCGAGATTTTTTTTTTTTTTAAATCGCGGCATGGTCAGTCATACACCGCCTGAAATAACAGACGGGAAAATGCCGAGATATATTAAAAATTCGTCGCCACACACGGGAAATTGCCGAGATATATTTTCACTTTGCACAAAAATAACATCAAGTAATCGAATCAATAGGAATGTCCTGTGCCTATAACATCGACGTTATAGGCACAGCTGCATCTAGGCATTGTGTAACATCGACGCGGGTTTTGTTTTAATTAAAACTTTTTGTACTTGTTACTGTTTTGCTTACTTGGTGTCAATAAAAAATTATACACTCGAACTGCAAATGTCCTCGATAAACTACTGTGAATACAAAAACATAATCCAACCTTTGTTTTGTATCAGTGGGTGGGGCCGACATTTTTTTTTTTATCCGCGTCAGCCCTACGTTGGTACGTAGAGTCGACCGTGCCAGCGCACTCTCTGATAATCGTTTTATAAAATTAACTACAATGATGAACTTTATCAAGACAATATATAAGTACTTATGTGTAGTATCCAAATCCTGGTTTTGGGAAATCAGAAGACTTCGGCAATACTTAAGTAGATTCTCCCCAGACAAAAATAGTCACGATAAATCATCAGAAAGACGTTAGTCAAACATACTGAAAACGTGACACTTTGTTATCTGCGCATGTGCATAGCAAGGTTCAGGGTTGATCGAATAGACATGGGGAAGGGTGTGGCCTTGCCAAACGATGATGGTGTCGGTTGAGTACGAGAACACATCAGAGAGTATCTGTAAATATTTAATTGCAGAAATGAACTGGAGAAACAAAGTATAACAAAGGATTCTGCACCAATTAAAACTCAAGTCATTGCCAGAGAGAGGCCCAGCTCAGAAATACACCGTCTGAATAATTATTATAATATTTGAGTAGATTATGTTCTACCGATTTACAAATGTTGTCGTACAAACTTTATAACCTTGCGGCATAATTTTTTTTTTTTTTCTAATAACATAATTTAATTGTTCCCCCAACACTCTTCCACCTCCCTCTCCCAAATCCCCAACCCCAGTAGCCATAGGTAATACCAATAGGGCATAGACATAAGGAAACTAGGATCTTTATATTTAAATATCAATGAATTGACCATTGACCACTCCAGTCGATGCAGTATGCCAAAACAAAGATGAAAGGAACACGAAATGTCAGTTCAAATATTTATTAAAGTAGGGGGCCCGTTGGTCCATTGGATCAAATTTTAATTTGGGACTTTTGGATCTTTGGGGACTTTTGGGTCATCTGGGTTTTTTGGGTACTTGGGGACGTTTGGGTCATCTGGGACTTTTTGGTGATCTGGGTCTTTTGGGTGATTTGGGTTATCGGGGACTTTTGGGTCATCTGGATTTTTTGGGTCCTCGGGGGTCTTTTGGGTGAAGTGTTAAAGTGTCTTCCAAGGTCTAAGGGGTCTCAGCAGTCTACAAAAAAGGCACATTTGAATAGTACGTAATTAATTGACGTGAAAAAGTATGACTGGCATGCACACACACACACACTTCGCGTGGATTCCTTGTTCAGGCTGTTTTATACGACCGCATCAGTGATGCGCCGACGTAGCAAATCTGGCGCCGAGAAGGTTTATTGTTCACGTGGTTTGCTTTTACCTTGACCCGTGACTAGAGGGTTCATGATCAGGTGTCCCATGTGCGGTGTGTAGCACTGGTACCTCGCTATGATTTTATTTTCATAACTGTAACACTGAAAAACAAGGCATTTCCCAAGGCAGGATATTTCTGCTGATATTATTTGATCCCACATAACATTATCACCCATAACACCGACACCGAGGCAAATGTGTCTAGCGGCTCCGCCCCTATCAAGCTGATTAAGTCTTAGCCACGCCTACCCCGGTCATATTCTTTGACAAAGGAACGTAGTTTTACGTACTTTTCGTGGAATCCTTTCAAGCTATTACAATTATAATACCAAAGGATGTTGCAGGAAGTAAAACTCTTGAATGGTAGCAGAATCATTGCCATTGATGGAGGCAGCTCGGAAATATGCCGTCTGAAAAAGATTATTATTATTATTATTATTATTATGAACAACAAGATGAATTCCCGAGTTTGACCGATCTCGTTTTTTCGCTTTATTTTGCCATTTCCATGGTCTGGAGAACTGAAAAGAGATCCCTACCTCAACAATCAGCTGAACAGACCAGGTGGGCTTTCATATGTAGCCCAAGCGACTTTTTAAAGAAGATAATCCAACTTTAGTTTTGTATGTAGCAGATGGGACCGACATTTTTATTCGCACTATCCCTACATGGATAGTACTAGCGTACTCTGATTAATGGACCATTGACCACGGCAGTCGATGTAGTATGCCAAAACAATGTTCTATACGACGGCCCCAGTGATGCGCTGACGTAGCGAATCTGCTGCCGAGAACCTGTGACTGGAGGGTTCGTACTTCGTGATCACGTGTCCCGTGTGCGGTGTATAGCACTGGTACCTCACTATTATTTTATTTTCATAAATGTAACAATGAAAAACAAGGCATTTCCCAAGACATGATATTTCTGCTGATATTATTTGATGCCACATATCATGCATAACGCCGATGCCGAGGCAAATGTGTCTAGCGGCTCCGCCCCCCATCAAGCTGATTGACCGTCAAAGCCACGCCTTCCCCAGTCCTATTCTTTTACATAGGAATGTAGTTACGTACTTTTCGTGGAATCCTTTCAAGCTACGAGAATTATAATACCAAAGGATGTTGCAAGAAGTAAAACTGTCGGATGGTAGCAGAAGCATTGCCATTGATAGAGGCAGCTCGGAAATATGCCGTTTGAAGAAGATTATTATTATTATTATGAACAAGATGATGAATTCCCGGGTTTGACTGATCTCGTTTTTTTGCTTTTGCCTTGGTCTGGAGAACTGAAAAGTGATCCCTGCCGAGACAATTAACTGACCAGACCAGGTAGGCTCTCATATGTAGCCTAAGCGAGTTTTTAAAGAAGATACTCCAACTTTAGTTTTGTCTAGCAGATGGGAGCGACATTTTTTTTCTGCACCATCCCTACAGAGAGTACTAGCGTACTGTCCAATTCATGTTGCAATGGCATATGTACTTTCTCAATGTATACACATTCAAATAGTATACTTTACAGATGAACTCACGTACTTAATACATGTACTCACGTTCTTAATTGTACATCTTTTATAAAGGGACTAGTAGAAATAAAGAAAAGAAAAGGTAATACTGGCTACTACCACCAGGTGGCATTTGTGGCCTATGTTGGCACATTATGTGTGGACAGAAACAAACACCCAATGCAGTATCCTCAGGTCAGGGTAATCAGATATCTCCAAGTTAGGCTTGGGTGATTCTATACATGCATTTTCGAGAATAGACTCCCTCCGATTCTCGGATGTTATCTGCCTGCAGTCTCGGTTCCATTACTAATAGACTCTGGTTCTGTGCCCGTTATATTGAATATTGCACATTGTATTGAAGTCTGTTGGTGATGTGTTATTGTATATACATGTGCTCTGGAGTAGGGAACTTGTGTGTGCGCATGTGGTTGCGTGTCCGATTTAAAGGATTAATAGGGGAAGAGTGGCGTGGGATTGACACATTACAGAATGGAGGGGTCATGTTTTATCTGCTTCAATGCAGCACCACACCTCATGGTAAAGCTAATTTATATTTATTTTACATGTTTATGCCAATTGTGATGTGTACATTTTTAGCTGCCACCCACCTTCCTCTACATTTCCTCCAAATCCAGGAACCTAACCCCCTTTTTCTCATAAGCCCTGGGTTTTAATTATCATCGTTTTTAATATCAAGGCATTTTCCAGGATCGTAACCCCCACGATAGTTTGTGGATCAGGGTCAAACATTTCACATACGTAAAATGAAGATGGGTTCAAGTACATCTTGGCAGGTAAAAATATATAAATTGTCCAAAAATGATGACAATCAAACGTTTATTTTCTTTGTAGTATGGTCACAGAGACGTAACAAGAGGAGGACTCGAGTGCACGCCTTATGTTACATTTAAAGTTTGTGAGTAAATGAAATAACAACAATCAAAAGGCTTAAACAGTTACATCAAGATATTTCAAGAATGAAGAGGTGATTTTAGTGAAACAAATGATGTGCAAATTTACTTTGCTGGTTGATTTACGATAACAGTTTGTCGTAAAACATTTGATTGATATGTATAAATCGAAGGATTGCAGATTGAACGGTGTTTAGATGGGGAAAATTTATAATAAAAATAAAATAAATGGAAACAATAGTTTTGGATTCATGAGAACAATCATCCAATCGCAAATCAACGAGTTGTGGCTCGACACGAAACACAATCAAAATAAGACGGTTTGGAGCACTTCGGCCTTTTTCCAAGCGTGAAAGGTCTCTTTCGGTAGATACTGCTGTCGGTCCATGTATTGCAACACCGCAAATGCTTTATTATTGCAGATTATCACAAGAGGTTCATCCAAGATCTACGACTGGGACGGCCGATGCAGAACCTCCTTGCACAGTGACTGCCCGTTGTCGGTAACAGTTGCGCCGCCATTGACGTAGTACGTGTTCCCAAGGATAATCGACGACGTATATGAACGTATATTGCACAATTCACAAATGCCAAATTCCCCCTAATTCAAACAACGGAAAGAGTATTATAAAGAATCGAAAACAAAGTAATAATGCTGAGCCTCACCATGGTATGTAGATTACAGTAGATCTGACACCGAGCCATCCATATTAAAGTTGATATGTGCATGGACACCCACACAAACTCAATCTCAATAGCCTCTCCCACCCCTTTGTGGACTGGCGAAGCTGACCATTGCCAAAAAGGATTGGTGGACAAGAAGCTAGAAATGTTAAAAAAGTAATTAAATAACATTATAAAAAGGTAAAAGAATGCTTGTAACACCAGGTAAGCAATGTAAGCCAAAGTGGATCCCAGAGGTAGAAAACAAATGTGCCGTCAGGGTGTGAGGGAAGAAAACTCGCTTTGAACAAGTTTATAAATTCTAAAAAATTCACACAAACCACACAGAGCCTTGCCTTCAACAGCAAGTGGCAACCTGTCCCAAGTAACACCGCTAACCAATCGAGCACACACCTTTAGTGTAATTGTACCGACAAATATAATCATACAGTATTCATAAAAACACACTAAATAAGGATACCCACAAAATGGTGAGAAAAGATCAGATAATTTCTGAGAAAGCAACCTGCACTGGTGCATGGTGATGCCATACAATGGAAAGGCCTCACATGATCACGCAATTGTAACATCATACCTCAAACGCAACTGTAAACATTCCGGATTGTAGATAATGACGAGAGGCCATTTGAGGGTCGAGGAATTTCAGGGGCTTTATGTTTGGAGTCCGCTCGTCACTGTGGTTTCTTGGAGGAAATCAGTGCCTGGATCTGCTCCAAACTCTGACCTTTCGTCTCCGGTAGTACGACGGCCACAAATATCAGGCCGGCCACACAGGCACCCGCAAACAACCAGAACGTGCCAGCTTCACCCAACGCATGCTGGAAGACACCACCACCAGCACCATCAAAACACATTACCTCAAACCCTGCTCGTGCCTCCATCTGTAGTACACATAGCTCCGTCGATCGATATGACAAAAGTTTCATCGATATGTTTGAAAAGTGGACCTTACGAGAAGTTAATGTCCTGATTGAATATATTTCTACAAGAAAAAAAAAAGAAGCTCATGAATAAATCACACACTCACGCCGACAGCTTCTGTTAGCATATCAATGTCTCCAAAAGGTAGATTCACATTAGGAGAGCTTTACTCGAGGCATGGTCAGGTATTTTGAAACTAGTTTTCAAAGATCACAACGACAGCAATAACAACAACACCAACACCAACAACTAGAGAGTTGAGAGAACACATCACACCATGCAGTCAGTGTTCAAGTGTACAAGTCAATTTAAATAAAATAATGATATTAAAATAAATCCAAACGTTTAGCGCGATTGAAGCTGTCTTATACACCACCCTTATACACACGTCTAACATGTTAAAGTATGGCTGAACGGAAGAGTTTTGAAAGTCAAAGAAGGCGATTTAGTCAGGTTCACTATGTTTTTTCATTCAAAATCATGGTAGATTAGCAAACCTATACATTTTTGGAAACGTTATTACATGGAAAATCTGAAAATCAATGTTTACATTTGCCAATTCCGACCAATTCGATTCGACCAATTCGACCAATTCCATTCGACCAATTCGACCATTCGACCAATCGCTTCGATCGACCATTCGACCATTCGACCAATTCGATTCGATTCATCGAATTCGATTCGATCGACCATTCGACCAATTCGATTTGCCAATCAATTTGACCGACCTTTGCTTGTGTGGAACAGACTGTGAAAACAATGCGGACTATATTGTCGGATACGACACACAGGACAGTGATGACGAACTCTAAATGGCATATTCTGTAATCGTGTATGTTTGATGCCATTGACTGCCTGTGTATATTTTGTCATTGACTGCCTGTGTATATTTTGTCATTGACTGCCTGTGTAGATGTGAAGTTATACTGACTGCATGTGTATATATGATTTTGCTGACTGCCTGTGTATGTTTGGTGATATGAATTATTGTGACACATTTTGATGTTATTAACTGCCTGTACAAAATGATAACATGTATTTGATTATGCAACTTATCGCGAATATAAAGACAGTATTTTGCAATTCAAAACCTTTGATTCGTGTCTTACCATTCCCCATAGCACTAATTTGATACTTTCATTGGATTCCTTGTCCCTGAAAATATAGGTTTAGTATATTTTAAAAAGTTTTTAGGGTAATTAGAGGCAGAAATAGAACAAAATATGTATTTTACAGTGGCCATTTTGAAAATCCAAAATGGCCGACATACAGGTATCTCTCCAAATGTAAACATTGATTTTTAGTTTCCTTATGCTATAACCTTTCCAAAAATGTATAGGTTTGCTAATGTACCATGATTTTGAACGAAATATAATTTATTGACATAGTGAACCTGACTAATTTGTGTTCTACAACCTTCAAGTATACAATTCAATCATCTTACTATAATTCACCAAATGTCCGTGTCTGTTCGAAGGTACCGTAAAAACTGCTGAACCGATCGCAAATATATTTTGGGTGGGTAATCCTGGGACCCCTGGGAGTAAAATAGGCTATTTAGTTTTCCCAATTTCAGCTTTGGTCTCCAGCATTCTCAGGTTTGGACACCCGCATAACATTCGCATTCACATAACGTTCATTGTGACGATGTTCTCATTGTGACGATGTTGTGATGATGTATGTGTTCACGGTAGTGTTTGACGTGACGGTGTGAACGTAATTTCGTAATGTTTTTCGTTTCGTAATCCTTTAATGAACGTTTAATGTTTAATGAACGTTTAATGTTTAATGAACGTTTAATGCCCTTCGATGTCCGGGGCCGCACGCGCGCTACACTGGACGGGCCAGTGTGTACCTTGCCCTTCGCCGTCAGGCTCGGGAAAACCGCTGAGCCCCATCCGTGATGGGGACTGGGGCTTGAGACAGTGTCGCACGAACGAGGAATTCCCAGTAAGCGCGAGTCATCAGCTCGCGTTGATCAAGTCCTTGCCCTTTGTACACACAGCCCGTCGCTACTACCGATCGGACGGTTTGATGAGATCCTTGGATCAGCCCCTGCACGGGCCGTTCTCGGCTCGTGCTGGTGCACCGAAAATATGAGCGAACTTGACTGTCGAGAGGAAGTAAAAGTCGTAACAAGGTTTCTGTCGGTGTACCTGCGGAAGGATCATTATCGGGACAACATGAGAGCGGGCGAGACGCGAGGCGTACGTGGTATGTGATCGTCCATGTACTGTTTAGCCATGTACTGTTTAGATTTTGATGATTTGCGTGTGATATGATTCAACGGATGTTTATATGAATCGTTTAAAATAAAAAAGCCTTTAATTTCTGAAATTTTACCTTTTCATTTGGGCTTCCCAATTGAAGCCCCGCCTGTAGGGCGGGTACTGTTGCTCGTTGATTTTAATACAAAGACAAGAACAGAGGCAAAGACAGATTTTGAGAAGGACTTTTATAAATTGATGAACAATGCTGTTTGGAAAGACAATGGAGAATGTTAGAAACAGACAAAATATAAAACTTGCTACATCTTGGAAGCAAGCATCTAAATTAATTAATAGACCCAGTTTTCAAAGAGTAGAGGTGTTTTCAGAGAATTTTTGTGCTATCCATTTGGTTAAAGAAAGTATTGAAATGGATAAGCCTATTTATATAGGCCAGTGGTTCTTAACCTTTTTAAAGGCGCCAAAGCCGAACGAAACCCACCGAACACTCGCGGCACCCCTCAAATTTGACCAAAAAAAAAAAAGAATTGCATTTTAATGCGTTTTCTGTTCTTCTTTTCGGGAGGCGATCTGGGAAATGCATGGTTTTGTTTTGGCAAGGGCCACCCTCAAATCATTTTTGCATGCAAGCCTGCTCCTTTTCTTTGTTTTAATGTCCACCAGTTTCGAAAACGCATGCTCGCAGAGATACGTTGTAACGAACGGCATGAGGATCTCAAGGGCAATTCTAGCGATGTGAGGATACCCTTCCATTTGGCGGCACCAAAATGTTGAGAGCGTTGTTGTGCCGAAGAGTTGTTGTTGAGTCTGGCTCTGCTGAAGTTTGATGAGGTCGTGGAGGTATTGGTCGTTGACATCTGCCGTTGCAATGTCGAAAGTAAACGGCTGCCGCACCCATGCTGGGTATTGCTCTTGGTCGGGGAAGTAGCCGACGAATGACTTTCCCAGCTCATCCAAGTGCGTGGCAATCGCTTGCTTCAGCTCCTCCGGTACAGCAGTGCCTCCAACTTCAGACTCGTCTTCGATCCCGCTCACGCACTCGTCCAGTAGGGAAAAGTTTGCGAAGTTGTCGTTCTCTGTTCGCCACCTCCACAACGGTAACGTCTTTCCAAAGCGCTCAGCTTTTCTTCAGATTCGATGACATTCACTCCACCATCCTGCATCTGGCAATTGAGATGATTGAGTGCGTCGAAGATTATTATTTTTTTTTTTTGTATACTGAATCGAGGCTCGTGAAAGAGCTAACATTTACTTCACAAACAAATCGACCAGACAAACAAAATACACAAAAAGAGGGAGCGGAAGACAAGATGGGGAGAAAAGGGGAAGCACATAAACACAACATCCGAGAGCAGGGAGATGTGTGGAAGGGAGAGGGCCCGGGGGGAGGAGGCATGGGAAGGGGGGGGGGGGGGAGGGAGAAGTATAAAGCACAGGGACACCAAGGACTTCCAGGACAGAAGTTGGTATTTCAAAAAGGGGAATTGGGGTGAAATTAGCGGGGGTAGAAAAGATCAAGGTTTTGGATGGGGGAAGATAAGAGATGGTGGTGAACAGCTGTTTTAAAGACTTGGAGGGTGGAGTGGGATTGAAGAGAGTGAGGGAGTTTGTTCCAGAGGCGGGAGAAAAGAGGAATGAAGGAGTGAAGGTGAGCAGAGAGTCTTGATTTTGGCAGTTTAACCAAAAGAGGGTTGCAGGCAGATCTTGTGCGACCTGTAGGAATATTTGCGGGACAGAGCCCAGAGAGAGAGCTGGGGGGGGGGGGGGGGGGGCAAGGCCAGAGAGGAGTCGGTAGAAGACGGAAAGACCACCAACCTGCCTGCGGTGAGTGAGTGAGAGGCCCTTGGAGTTAGCTTCATCGCGGGAGATTCCAATGATTCTGAATGCTTTGGTTTCAACAGCGCGAAGGCGAGCTAGGTGTGAGGCAGGAGCACCAGCCCAGAGGGGAGAGCAGTATTCCATTGAGCTGCGGATGAAAGCCTTGTATGTGGTGAGGAGCTCAGGTGTGCCAAGGAAGGACTTCGCACGACGGAGGATGCCCAGTCGGCGACTGGCTTTGGAGGCCAGATTTGAAATGTGGTTTTTCCAGGAAAGATCATGGCAGATAGTGAGACCCAACAGCTTGAGTGACAGAACTTCTTGGAGAGGATTATTCAGAAAGTGGATGGGAGGGTTGTCCAGTCGGTCTTTTCGGAGAGACATCGTAAGAGTGTGAGATTTGTCAGGATTGAAAGACATGTTCCACTTGTTTGCCCAGTCTGTGATTTTGTCAAGGTCTGCAGAGAGTGAGGAGGCTGCAGACTGCCGATCTGAGGGATGAAGAATGGAGCGACAGAGAGTAGAGTCGTCAGCAAAGAGATAGAGAGGATTTTCAAGAGAGTCAGAGAGATCATTGATATAAAAAAAAATAACCACCTTTAGAGGCCATTTTTCCCCGCAAAGCGGGGGTTGGCCTTTTTCGGGAACCGTGGTTGTTGTTGTTTTTCGGTCCCCTTCTTGAAGCAATGTTTTACGGCCGGATGCCCTTCCTGACGCCAACCCGTTTTGCCGCCTTTAACGACAAACAGGGAATTACCAGTGAACTGGTACTCAATTAGCCGACCTCGGAAGGATGACAGGCTGAGTCAACCCCCCTGGCGTTAATTCAGCGATCGACCGGGATTCGAACCCAGGATCCTTGGATCCTAAGCCGGCACCCTAGCCGCTAGCCCATCACCAGCGCTTTGATCAGAGAGATCATTGATGAAGACCAGAAAAAGCACAGGGCCCAGAACACTGCCTTGGGGAACTCCAGCCTGAACAGGAAGAGGAGATGAGAGAAACCCATTCAGGGCCACACGTTGACTACGACTAGAGAGGAAGTCCACCAGCCATGCGTGGAGATTTCCATAGATACCAAAAGAGGAGAGTTTGGTGAGCAGAGCGGGGTGCCAGACTGTATCGAAGGCACGTGATATGTCAAGGGAGACTGCTTTAATTTCGTGTTTGGCATTGAGGACCTCCATCCATTGTTGAGAAAGCAGAAGCAGCATGTCCAGAGTGGAGTGTCCAGGTCTGAAACCAAATTGATGATCAGAGATCAAGCCATTGGAGAAGAGGAAAGATTTCATATCTGAAGCAATGATGGATTCCATGACCTTGCTGATAATTGGGAGAAGGCTGATTGGTCTGTAGTTGCTGGGATCTGTTTTTGCACCTTTTTTGTGCAAAGCGGTGATGTTGGCAGATTTCCAAGCAGATGGAAGATGACCTTGAGCAAAAGAGAGGGTGAAGAGAACAGAGAGAGGGAGTGAAAGAGCGGAAGAACATGATTTTAGGACCCGTGGGCTGATGCCGTCAGGTCCAGTTGCAGAATCAGAGTCGAGGGTTGACAGACACTTTTCCACCTTGTCAGGAGGAAAGGACACAGAGTCCAGGAGCAGCTGGGTACGACTGGGTACGGTGGGTACAGAGAGGGATGGGTTTGGGACACAAGATTTAGAGGCAAACACAGAGTTGAGGCATTCGGCTTTTTCACGTGCGGAGTCAGCCGTGTGGCCATTTAAGGTGAGGGAGGGGATGGAGGGGGAACAAACACCAGAAACAGATTTTACCAGACGCCACCAGGATTTGGAAGAGGGAGACAGATAAGAGAGTTCGGTCCTGAGGATGGAGAGATATTGTTTCCTGGCTCTCCTGAGGGTGGACACACACTTGTTTCGGGCTTTGTGAAAGGAAATGAGATTTCCTTCCGTTGGATTTGCTTTCCAGGAGACGAAAGCAAGTTGTTTCTGGGCAACAGCCTCACCACAATATTCCGTGTACCATGGACGGGAGGAAGGGTATGACAACTGAAGACGAGAAGGGATAAAACTGTGCATGAGAGAGAGCAATTTACTTTGGAAGAATTCCCAGGATGAGTTGATGTCAGAGGCAGTAGAGATGGGAGACCAGTCCAGATGATTGATGGCTGCTTGAAGACCGTGCCAGTTGGCCTGAGTGAAATGCCAGACTCGTCGACGCTGAGGAGGCTCTCTGAAAATGGTCAGAGAGATGTCCACTTTAACAAGCACATGATCAGAAGAGCCGATTGGAGCAGAAGAAGAGCAGCAGACATTTTCAGGGAAGTTAGTCATAACCAAGTCCAGAAGAGAAGATTCTCCGTTGACTGAGATCCGGGTTGGGAAATTGACAGATTGTGTCAGTCCCAGTGTGTCACAGAAGTCCTTTGCTGAAGAGCCATGGCTGGTGAGAGAGGTACCCACCCCCAGCCAACTGGCATGGTGACAGTTGAAATCACCACATATGAGGAAGAGAGAGTTGGGATAGGTAGATAGAAGTTGGTCCATATTATCAGACAGCGAGATGTAGATGGAGTCATCACTGTTTGGTGGACGGTACAACACGCATATGAACAAAAGGTGGGAGCGAAGGGGAAGCCGTAGCCAAAGGTATTCCTGGGGGTGAGGTGGAGAGAGGGCAGTGCAGGGCGAGTGAGGAAGAGAGTTTTTTTTATAAAGATAGCAACCCCACCTCCAGAACAAGCTCAGGTCTATCATACCGGAGGAGGGAGTAACCTGGGAGAGATACCAAGGAATCAGAGACATCATGAAGGAGGAAGGTTTCTGTTAAGCAGATCACGTCTGGTTTGTCAGAAGCAACCTGTATGGAGAGATCAGTTAAGTTTGAGCGAAGGCCCCGGATGTTTGAGGTCCATACTGTTAAGGAAGAGGAAGGGGGAGCATCGGATACAGAACAGGGGGGGGGGGGGGGGAGCGGTAGGGCAGGATGTGGAAGAGGAGGAAGAGGTAGGGAGAGCTGTTGCAGGTGTGTCAGAGATTACAGAATAGCTTGGAGAAAGGGAAGAATGGGGCGGACAAAAGGTTTGATGGTGTTTGGGTGAGGCGCAGTGAGGTGTTATTTGAGGAGGGGGAAGAGTGAGGCAGAAGGTTGAGGAAGATGAAGGTGAAGGTTGGAAGGGGGAAGAAGCGGGGAGGACGCTTTGAGGAGGAGGGGTGAGAGGGGAGTCTAGAAGGGGAGGAGTGAGGGAGAGTCTCAGAGGGGAGGGGTGTGGGGGGAGTTTAGGAGGGAAGGGGCAGGGGGGGAGATTTGAAAGGGATGGGTGTTTGGGAAGATTTGGGGGGGAGGGGCAAGGGGGAAGATTTGACAGAGATGGGTGATGGGGAAGATTTGGAGGGGAGGGGTGAGATTGGATTTTGAAAAGTGTACGATTTATGGGAAACGAACATTTATTGCAAAATGAGTTTCTTGAGACATTCGAGTCAAAAATACGTTTGAGGACGCTGAAGGATGGGTGGAGTTCTGGAGAGTTTAGGGAATGAATGAAAGATGCACTGTAAGAGATGGAATTTTTTTTTTGAATGAATAGAATTGGTGAGCAAGTCGAAAGCATCCTTTTATAGAAGAAGTAGAAAAAAGTGTTATAGAATATGACATAACTAGCGGGGTCACCCGTGGGAATCCCACGGGCATGGATGTGTGTGACATTTCGACATATTGAGTTATATGCTGCACATTCATTTTTACAAAATGGTTACTGGCAAGTCATCAGATCCAGAAATGGTGTGATGAACACAATTTATTTATTTCACATAATATGTGACCCCTCACTCCTCTCCACCTGACACTCTCCTGTCTCCACCTGACACTCTCCTGTCTCCACCTGACACTCTCCTGTCTCCACCTGACACTCTCCTCTCTCCACCTAGCACTCCTCTCCTCTCCAAACCCTCACATCCCTCTCCTTTCCAATCCCTCACCTCTCCAATCCCTCACACTCCTCTCCTCTCCAATCCTTCACACGCCTCTCCAATCGCGCCTCACACTCCTCTCCAATCGCGCCTCACACTCCTCTCCAATCGCGCCTCACACTCCTCTCCAATCGTGCCTCACACTCCTCTCCAATCGTGCCTCACACTCCCCTCCAATCACGCCTCACACTCCTCTCCAATCGTGCCTCACACTCCTCTCCAATCGCGCCTCACACTCCTCTCCAATCGCGCCTCACTCGCCTCTCCAATCGGCTTTCCCCGTCTCGTTTCTCTCCTTTTTCTCCCGTCTCGTTCTTTTTCTTGCTCCAAATCGGCCCGTCGGAATCGGAAATCGGCCCGTCTCGCCCGTCGGCCCGTCGGAATCGGAAATCGGCCCGTCTTGCTTTTGTGCTTGTGCGTAAATAAATTGTGTTCATGACACCATTTCTGGTGTTGGGCTAGCGGCTAGGGTGCCGGCTTAGGATCCTGGGTTCGAATCTCGGTCGATCGCCGAATTAATGCCAGGGGGGTTGACTCAGCCTGTCATCCTTCCGAGGTCGGCTAATTGAGTACCAGTTCACTGGTAATTCCCTGTTTGTCGTTGAAGGCGGCAAAAAGGGTTGGCGTCAGGAAGGGCATCCGGCCGTAAAACATTGCTTCAAAAAGGGGACAAAAAAACAACAACTACCACGGTCCCCGAAAAGGCCAACCCCCGCTTTGCGGGGAAAAATGGCCTCTAAACGGTGGTTTTTACACCATTTCTGGATCTGATGACTTGCCAGTAACCATTTTGTAAAAATGAATGTGCAGCATCTAACTCAATATGTCGAAATGTCACACACATCCATGCCCGTGGGATTCCCACGGGTGACCCCGCAAGTTTGCATTGACGTTCGTCGATGGACTCGTTCGCCCGTCTCATTCGTTTTCTTGCTGCATCCTGTTCAAGTCTGCGTTCTTCATCGATCGTCTCATTCATTTTGGAAATAGAAGTTTCCACGCAGCGCATGAATTGTCACGATCCTCAAGAGGAATTTGTCTCGTAATCATCAAATGATAAATGGCAAGTAAATTATATTGTGGAAAATTAAAGATTTCAAATAAACCTATTTAAAGTGTATTCGCACATAACTAATTTTAAAAAACGAAGAAATATCTCTCGGTAATTTCCTGAAACATATTTTACTTCCGGCTAATAATGTTGAATTAAATAAAAACGAAGAAATATATGTCGGCATCATTGTTGACGTTTTTGTGACGACTGTCATCAAACGAAAAAGTAATATATCTTAACGGAAAAGCAAAAGCGAATTTTTAATATATATCGACACGTTGCCGTCGGTGTCATGTTGGGCAGTGTATGATACACCATGACGCGATTTTAAAAAATATATCTCTGCATTTTCCCGCGTGTGTGGAATGTTCTCAATTATTGCTGACACCGAGTCCAAAACCATCGATAAAAATGAAATCATATGGTGAGTTAGATTGGAGATAAAGGCGTGAGAGAGACTCAATGGCCTTGAAGTTGAAGTTACAGGCGTTTGAGAATTCATTTCGTTCTATAAACGGCAACTTTCATTGGATTTCCTTCCCGTTTTTTTTCAACCGAGTCGAAAACTATGTTAGCGACTGTGAAAAATGAAATGATATATCGAATTTTTAATATGTATCGACACGTTGCCGTCGGTGTCATGTTAGGCGGTGTATGATACACCATGACGCGATTTTAAAAAATATATCTGCATTTTCCCGCGTGTGTGGAATGTTCTCAATTATTGCTGACACCGACTCTAAAACCATCGATAAAAATGAAATCATATGGTGAGTTAGATTGGAGATAAAGGCGTGAGAGAGACTCAATGGCCTTGAAGTTACAGGCATTTGAGAATTCATTTCGTTCTATAAACGGCAACTTTCATCGGATTTTCTTCTCGTTTTTTTTCAACCGAGTCTAAAACTATGTTAGCGACTGTGAAAAATGAAATGATATATCGAATTTAAAATAGATATCGACACATTGCCGTCGGTGTCATGTTGGGCGGTGTATGATACACCATGACGCGATTTTAAAAAATATATCTCTGCATTTTCCCGCGTGTGTGGAATGTTTGTGGAAAATTAAAGATTTCAAATAAACCTATTTAAAGTGTATGCGCACATAACTAATAAAAAAAACGAAGAAATATCTCTCGGTAATTTCCTGAAACATATTTTACTTCCGGCTAATATGTTGAATGAAATAAAAACGAAGAAATATATGTCGGCATCATTGTTGACGTTTTTGTGACGACTATCATCAAACGAAATAGTAATATATCATAACGGAAAAGCAAAAGCGAATTTTTAATATATATCGACACATTGCCGGCGGTGTCATGTTGGGTGTATACGGTGTATGATACACCATGACGCGATTTTAAAAAATATATCTCTGCATTTTCCCGCGTGTGTGGATTGTTCTCAATTATTGCTGACACCGAGTCTAAAAGTAAAACCATCGATAAAAATGAAATCATATGGTGAGTTAGATTGGAGATAAAGGCGTGAGAGAGACTCAATGGCCTTGAAGTTACAGGCCTTTGAGAATTCATTTCGTTCTATAAACGGCAACTTTCATCGGATTTTCTTCCCGTTTTTTTTCAACCGAGTCTAAAACTATGTTAGCGACTGTGAAAAATGAAATGATTTATCGAATTTGATTTGAAATAAAACTGGGGGAGAGCAAGACACCACGGGCCTACAAAACAGGACTCAAAGCTATGCGAGTTAATAAAATGGTGGATATTTGTTTATAATTATATGAAGCCACTCCCAGAATGGGTGGAGCTATGGGTGGAGCTACTCTGCAAACCGAGTAAGCCACACCCCGGACAGACACCCAACAGATAGACAGACAGACAGACAGAATCATCTACGGCTATTATAATATAGATAATAATAAAGTTCTTCAGGGGACAGATGAAACATGTATTAACAACTTGATCACGTGATCTCGAACAACGTGGTCGAAGAACGAAAGAACAAATAACGAAGAACGAAAGAGCAAAAGAACGAAGAACGAAAGAACAAGTTTGCTCGATCGGGGCGGTCACGGATTTTCGAAGCTGTTCCACGATCTTCACGCACGCTCGAAGCTAAGTCATTGTCACATTTGTATTCTTGTCTAAACTGTTTATCTTACGTGTGTGTACCTTTTAAGTGTCCCTCGGTAGTTTTATCGGGGTTAATCTTTCATACCTGTAAAAAATAGTCGAGTATCTCGTGCCGCGCGCGGCCACGCGGCCTAGTTGTTGAAGCTTCCGACCTGGAGGCTTGGTTTCTCTCCGGGCATCCAAAGTGGTTATTTTTTCATTCGTGTGTTTGTCAAATTTCAACTCGTTACTTTATCGTCCATGCTTTATTGTTTGTTTATAGTTAGTTTTGGTTTGAATTTCCTGTAACTCGTAATTAATTAATCCTGTTCTGCGCCTCGTGTGCGGCCTTGTACCCCTGTCGGTGTTTGTTAACTTAAGTCCCCTACATCGTGTTTTGCTTGGCTCTCAGTTTTTCCCTTCTACACCGAACGTAATACTCTCTGTCTAACGTTTTAAATCCCCACCCCACCCCTCCCCCCCCCCCAAAAAACAAACCAAAAAAACAAAAAAACATTTATTTTTCCTTTCTCCACGTGTGCCATTGTCTCATCCTGTACTTTCTGTCCAGGTGTATCGCGGTGCTTTTCGCCCCGCCCCCATTATCTCCTTGCCATCCACCTTTTGCCCTGTTTACGTGACTCGTGGTGGTCCCTCTCGGCCCTCCCCCCGTTGGTATTTTGTGCATATAAGATTGTTCACGGTTCTGTTTAAATATTATTTTAAATATGTTTAACCTTTCCCCTTCAGTGGTTTATTCAGTGGTATATTACAACACGCTGTTTTTCTTCCTATTTAAAAGGCTTTTCTCAATTTCCTCTCCAACTCATTCCACGTCAAAAAAAAGAAATTCAATATCTTATACGTCTCCCTCACTACATGGTCTAAATTCACATTCATTCCATCCCTCCTCCATCGTTCTGAATCGGATTGCTAACTTGAAAATCACAACAAACCCAATTTGTTATCAATGTTCGTCTTTCATTAATCATCCACTTTCTAAACTCCCCTCTTGCCCCTCCCCTCCAAATCCCCCCCCTTGCACCTACACTCCTAAACTCCCCCCTTTCCCCTCCACTCTTAAACTCCCCCCTTGCCCCTCCACTCCTGAACTCCCCCCCTGCCCTTCCCCTCATAAACTCCTCCCTTGCCCCTCCCCTCCAAATCCCCCCCCTTGCCCCTACACTCCTAAACTCCCCCCTTGCCCCTCCACTACTAGACTCCCCCCTTGCCCCTCCCCTCCTAAACTCCCCCCTTGGCCCTCCCCTCCTAAACTCCCGCCTCACTCCTCCCCTTCAAAACTCCCCCCCAACTCCTCCCATTCAAATCTCCCCCCATACCATTCCTCTCAAATTCTCCCTCCTCAAAGTTTCCTCCTCCCCACCTAGTCTCCCTTCTATCTCATGCCTCCACCCCCCCCAACCTTCTACTGTCCCATGCCCCCCCTCAAACAACCCCTCACTCTGCCTCATCCCTTCACCACCAAACCTTTCATCCTCCTCATCCTTCCTTTTCTTGGAACTCTTCTGTAATCTCTGACACACTATCAACTGCTCTCCCTACCTCCCCCTCTCATCCTTCATCTTACCCTACTCCTCCCCTCCCCTGTCCTGTACCCGATGCTCCCCCTCTCTCTTCTTTAACGGTATGGACCTCAAACATCCGGGGCCTTCGCTCAAACCTGACTGATCTCTCCATACAGGTTGCTTCTGACAATCCAGACTTGATCTGCTGAACAGAGACTTTCCTCCTTCAAGATGTCTCTGATTCCTCAATATCTCTTCCTGGTTACTCCCTCTTCCGGTATGATAGACCTGAGCCTCGTCCTGGTGGTGGGGTGGCTATCTTTATCAAAAACTCTCTTCCTCATTCTCCTTGCACTGCCCTCTCTCCTCCTCACCCCCAGGAGTACCTCTGGCTACGGCTTCCTCTCCGCTCCCACCTTTTGTTCATATGTGTTCTGTACCGTCCCCCAAACAGTGATGACTCAATTTACATTTCACTCTCTGACAACATGGACCAACTTCTATCCACTCATCCCAACTCTCTCTTCCTCATATGTGGTGACTTCAACTCTCATCATGCCACCTGGTTGGGTGTGGGTTCCTCTCTCACCAGTCATGGCACCTCAGCAAATGACTTCTGTGACTCACTGGGATTGACACAATCTGTAAATTTCCCGACCCGGATCTCAGCCAATGGAGTTTCTTCTCTTCTAGACTTGGTTATGACAAACTTCCCTGCTAATGTCTGCTGCTCTTCTTCTGCTCCAATCGGTTCTTCTGATCATGTGCTTGTCAAAGTGGACATCTCTCTGGCCATTCTCAGAGAGCCTCCTCAGCGTCGAAGAGTCTGGCATTTCACTCAGGCCGACTGGGACGGGCTTCAAGCAGCCATCAATCGTCTGGATTGGTCTCCCATCTCCACTGCCTCTGACATCAATTCTTCCTGGGAATTCTTCCAAAGCAAACTGATCTCTCTCATGCACAGATTTATCCCATCTCGTCTTCAGTTGTCTTACCCTTCCTCCCGTCCATGGTACACCGAATCTTGTGGTGAGGCAGTTGCCCTGAAACAACTTGCCTTTGCCTCTTGGAAGGCTAATCCAACTGAAGGCAATCTCAGTTCCTTCCACCAAGCTCGGAACAAGTGTGTGTCTACCCTCAGGAGTGCCAGGAAGCACTATCTCTCCTCACTCAAGAACGAACTCTCAAACCTGTCTCCTCTCTCCAAATCCTGGTGGCGTCTGGTCAAATCCGTTTCTGGTGTTTGTTCCCCCTCCATCCCCTCCCTTACCTCAAATGGCCACACAGTTGACATCGCACGTGACAAAGCCGAATGCCTCAACTCTGTGTTTGCCTCAAAATCTTTAGTCCCAAACCCATCTCTCTCTGTTCCCACCTTTCCCAGTCGAACCCAACTGCTCCTGAACTCTGTGTCCTTCTCTCCTGACAAGGTGGAGGAGTTTTTGTCTAACCTCGACTCTGATTCTGCAACTGGACCAGACGGCATCAGCCCACGGGTCCTAAAATCCTGCTCTGCCATTCTATCTCACCCTCTCTCTGTTCTTTTCACCCTATCTTTTGCTCAAGGTCATCTGCCAGCATCCTGGAAATCAGCAAACATTACCGCTTTACACAAAAAAGGTGCAAAAACAGATCCTTTTAACTACAGACCAATCAGCCTGCTCCCAATTATCAGCAAAGTCATGGAATCCATCATTGCTTCGGATATGAAATCTTTCCTCTTCTCCAATGGCTTGATCTCTGATCATCAATTTGGATTCAGACCAGGTCACTCTACTCTGGACATGCTGCTTCTCCTGCCTCAACAATGGATGGAGGTCCTCAATGCCAAACAGGAAATTAGAGCTGTCTCCCTCGACATATCACGTGCCTTCGATACGGTCTGGCACCCAGCTCTGCTCACCAAACTCTACTCCTATGGTATCCATGGAAATCTCCATGCATGGCTTGCGGACTTCCTCTCTGGTCGTAGTCAACGTGTGGCCCTGAATGGATTTCTCTCATCTCCCCTTCCTGTTCAGGCTGGAGTTCCCCAAGGCAGTGTGCTGGGCCCTGTGCTTTTTCTGGTCTTTATCAACGATCTCTCCGACTCTCTGGAAAATCCTCTCTATCTCTTTGCTGATGACTCCACTCTCTGCCGCTCCATTCCTCTTCCCTCAGATCGGCAGTCTGCAGCCTCCTCACTCTCTGAAGACCTGGACAAAATCACAGACTGGTCAAACAAGTGGAACATGTCTTTCAATCCTGACAAATCTCACACTCTTACTATGTCTCTCCGAAAAGATCGACTGGACAACCCTCCCATCTACTTTCTCAACAATCCTCTCCAAGAAGTTCTGTCGCTCAAGCTTTTGGGTCTCACTATCTGCCATGATCTTTCTTGGGAGAACCACATTTCCAAGCTGGCCTGCAAAGCCAGTCGCCGACTGGGCATCCTCCGTCGTGCGAAGTCCTTCCTAGGCACACCTGAGCTCCTCACCACATACAAGGCTTTCATCCGCAGCTCAATGGAATACTGTTCTCCCCTATGGGCTGGTGCTCCTGCCTCACACCTAGCTCGGCTTCACGCTGTTGAAACCAAAGCTTTCAGAATCATTGGAATCTCCCGCGATGAAGCTATCTCTGAGGGCCTTTCACTCACTCACCGCAGGCAGGTAGGTGGTCTTTCTGTCTTCTACCGACTCCTCTCCGGCCTTGCTCCCCCAGCTCTCTCTGTGCTCTGTCCCCCAAATATTCCTACAGGTCGCACAAGATCTGCCAGCAAGCCTCTGATGGTTAAACTGGCAAAATCTCGACTCTCTGCTCACCTTCACTCCTTCATTCCTCTTTTCTCCCGCCTCTGGAACAAACTCCCACACTCCCTTCAATCCCACTCCTCCCTCCAGGTCTTTAAAACAGCTGTTCACCACCATCTCTTATCTTCCCCCATCCAAAACCTTGATCTTTTCTACCCCCGCTAATTCACCCCAGATCCACCTTGTTTGAAATTCCAACTTCTTTCCTGGAAGTCCTGGCAGTGTCCATATGCTTTATACCTCTCCCACCGCCCCCTTCCCATGCCCCCCCCTCAAAGCCCTCGCCCTCTCTCAGATCTCTCGATGTCTCCATGTCTCTCGGTCCCTGCTCTCAAATGTTGTGTTTGTGTCCTTCCCCCTCTCTCCCCATCTTGTCTACCGCTCCCGATGTTATATGTTTTATGTGTCGGTTTGTCTTTCTGTGTGATTAATGTTCGCTCTTTCACGAGCCTCGATCTTGTATACAAAAAAAAAAAAAAAAAAAAAAAAAAAAAAAAATGTTGCACTTACAGTAAATGAATCCACATTTGCATCTGAAATAAAATACATCTGGCACCATTAATCATGCATCCATGGATGGCAACCCTCAAATTATCCCCTCCCACTCCTAAAGATTCTGCCGCCCTTATGATACCTCCAGAGCAGGCGGAATTTTCATGTCCCTTCTGGACCCTGTGAAGATCCTCAGACCGCAGGGTCAAATGGAATGCCGCCAGTGAAGTGCAAATTGGATGTGCTCACCATTCCAATCAAAATCATGTCTTTATATTTTCGGTCGATTAGTTCCTTGGATTGAAAGAGTTTATCATTTAAGGGCCCGTTATTCAGTCCCTGGCCCTTTTTTTACTGCAACCCCCATGTTACCAAGCTTCTCCTGTTTTTCATCAATTATTCTGTCCCAAACTGTATCCTGCTGTGGTGAATCATTCAATTTGCCTCTCGAGTTTAGTCGGGGCCTATGTGCCGAGATAGTCGAGTGTGCTTGCCCTCTGTTCTTTACTTCGTTTTCCTCTTTTTATTCCATTTATTGTTACTAGTGATCTCTCAGCTCAATCAATTTCCCCATTTTCCTCAAAAATTCTAACAAAATATCTCTTCTTCACTCGGAAAACAAAAGTAATCAGTCGGAAAAAACCCCCAAAAAACAACAGCATCGGAAGGGGGGGGGGGGGCGCAGAGGGGGAAGGGGTGGGTTTAACCAAACTCTTATCTCATTTTCCTTTACCTTCTTCACAATATTCCCAAACTGAATAAAACGTTTCTCTTCCTTGAAATCTCTTCACAACATTAAAAACAAACAAACAAAAAAAACCAGTAAATCAAGGCTAAGTGGCATTTAATCAATTTTTGGCCCATCTCTCAATGGTGAAGAATCACTTGAAAAATTAACAACTCTAGCAATTTGACTGCGTTGCCCATATGCCCTCGCATAGTCCGTGCCCATGACAATGGGTAGATGCCCTCGTTTACTGTCCTAAAAATATACAAGTTTGATGTAAATCCCTTCTGCTGTTCTCAAGTATCAAATTTTTACCACATGACAGGTTTCACATCGATCGGTGAAGCAGTTTCGGAGAAGGGATTTTTAAAAATATTGGCTTTCAAGCCAATATGGCTGCTAAACCACGTGACATTTGACATCAAAAATGTACACTCTGCATATGCATGGGTAGGGGATCACATTTGTGAAGTTTCGTGTTGATCGGTTAAGGTTCTTTTTCTATCCAAGGTGGCTGCCAAACCACTTGACATACGACATCATCATTTTCAAACTATATACAGCAATGGTGTTAGATAACATTTATAAAGATTCACATCGATATGGTAAGTGGTTTCTGAGATATAATTATTTAATATTTTCCTTCAATCCAATACGGCTGCTAAACCATTTCCCACCTGTGGAACCACCTTCCCCACCCCTCCCAAAATTTTGCTTCTGTATCCATTTTGTCTAACCCTTGCGTTCTCTCCTACCCATTATTATCATTATCCGTTCAATCTACATTCTCCCTCCGCCGTGCTATTTCCCCCCCCCCCCCACCCCCCCCCACCCCCCACTCTCCCTCGTCTCCTGCTGTTCCCTTTATGTTGTGTCCTGATCTGTTCTTTGCCATAGCTCATGCATGAGCCTAGACCTTGTATTTAAAATAAAAAGGGGACATTAATCAAAATCCAGTTTGCCAAGGTAGGCATGCCAAGTAACTAACAAGGCACACTAGTTTATCCCACTTGCTGGATGGCCTCGACAGTCCAGATTCCCAGAATGCCATTCTATCTAGATAGTGTCAAAGCGTAAGCAAGAAAGACAATAGGTCCAGCAGGCATTACCGTAAGGTCTGAAAACTCCTTGGTGACGAGAAAGGCAGTAAGCCAGTTGAATAAAGTACCCACGGCACCGACTACACCACGTGCCGCATTCGGAGCCAACTCCACCACGATAACCCAGGGCAGAGGTCCCCAGCCCAGCGAGAAACCTAGGCAGACAGCACAAAAATGTATCAAAGTGCCACTCGGTATCCACCGGCAAACTTTAAACTTGCAGGTTAAAACACATTGGTACACATGCAGGCTAACCCCTGCTCTTGCAGGGAAAATGGCCTTAAACTGCCTGTTGTTGTGTTTGTTGCATCACGTGCTCAAGCTGTCTTTAGACCTAATGGAGTTCACAGCGAGTGCTCCGGGTGCAACACTAGTGCTCTCCGCCAACAAGCAACCGGGTTCTATGGAACATAAGAGATCCTGACACCTTATCGGGAGAAAGCATCGTCGCCTTTATTAGACTTCACGAGAACAGAAAACTCACCAACAATGTAAGTCATCATGCTGCACAGGGCCAGCCAGGTAAATGATCCATGACCTAAGCCAAACGCCATGCTTGGAGAAGGTGCTGCAAGTCCAAATGTCAAATTAGCAGGATGCCCAGCAGCC
This sequence comes from Myxine glutinosa, assembly GCF_964187855.1. Classification (NCBI taxonomy): domain Eukaryota; kingdom Metazoa; phylum Chordata; class Myxini; order Myxiniformes; family Myxinidae; genus Myxine; species Myxine glutinosa. The sequence goes on from NC_136273.1 coordinate 27,689,289, forward strand.
TGCAGGTGAAAGTAACCTCCAAAAGTAATGAGGCTGATAGTCATTGTCAGACCTGGGATGGGAAGCCGTGGCATGAAGGAGGAAATAATAAAAGCTTAATGTGAAGGCCAGAAATAAGATTGTGATGCATCGATGATTTGGTAAACAGTGCATTGGATGACATACCAGACGACAACCTCCCTCTCCACCCGGCCTGCTAAATCCACATGACATAAATTTTTTGCAAAGACAATAACACTTTCGTGAAGTACCTGATATAGCCAGAAGGGTCTTGCGGCCTGCTCGGTCAGCCAGGGATACTGCCAGTCCTGTGGCTACAACTTGGACTGCAGCAATCAACAATGGACCTAGGGTTGGAGGCTGAGGCCAAGCAAGCATAAACATGGAGTGAAGAGGAATAATTTGCAGCAAAACAAATATAATTTCCCTGTTAATGGAAAAATCGGTGGAATCAAATTACACATAATACAAAAGGGAGCATTCCCTCTGGCCGCCCCCCGCACACCCCCATCGTGAACGGTAGTTTGGAGAAAAAGCAAGCTGTCGAGTCTGGGCTCGATTCCCGACCCAGCAATAAACATAGACAGGGCATTGCAATCAAGATTCCAACCCTCCCATCTACTTTCTGAATAATCCTCTCCAATAAATTCTGTCACTCAAGCTTTTGGGTCTCACTATCTGCCATGATCTTTCCTGGGAAAACCACATTTCCAAGCTGGCCTCCAAAGCCAGTCGCCGACTGGGAATCCTCCGTCGTGCAAAGTCCTTCCTTGGCACACCTGAGCTCCTCACCACATACAAGGCTTTCATCCGCAGCTCAATGGAATACTATTCACCCCCTCTGGGCCGGTGCTCCTGCCTCACACCGAGCTCGGCTTCACGCTGTTGAAACCAAAGCTTTCAGAATCATTGGAATCTCCCGCTATGAAGCTAACTCCGAGGGCCTTCCACTTACTCACCGCAGGCAGGTTGGTGGTCTTTCTGTCTTCGACAGATTCCTCTCCGGCCTTGCTCCCCCAGCTCTCTGGGCTCTGCCCCCCAAATATTCCTACAGGTCGCACAAGATTTGCCTGCAACCCTCTTATGGTTAAACTGCCAAAATATAGGCTCTCTACTCACCTTCACTCTTTCATTCCTCTTTTCTCCCGCCTCTGGAACAAACTCCCACACTCCCTTCAATCCCACTCCTCCCTCCAGGTCTTTAAAACAGCTGTTCACCACCATCTCTTATCTTCCCCCATCCAAAACCTTGATCTGTTCTACCCCCACTAATTTCACCCCAGATTCACTTTTTTGAAATACCAACTTCTTTCCTGGAAGTCCTTGCAGTGTCCTTGTGTTTTATACTTCTCCCTCTCCCCTTCCCACGCCTCCACCCCCCCAAGCCCTCTCCCTCCCACAGATCTCCCAATATCCCTGCTCTTAAATGTTGTGTTTGTGCTTCCCCTTCTCTCCCCATCTTGTCTACCGCTACCCTTATTATATGTTTTGTGTCTGTTTGATTTTTTGTGTGATAAATGTTTTGTGTGCTCTTTCACGAGCCTCGATTCTGTATACAAAAAAATAATAATAATAATAAAAACTACTCCTACCATCAAATGCATGTTAAGCCGGGTGTCCCTTCTGCTCGCATTAGTCGGTGGACCTTCAAAATCCCAGGGTGTGCTTTGACAAAGATTAGACAAGCGATCGCGACACCCTGACCAATCACAAAATCGCTGCCTTAAATTGCACGGTGTATCGCATCAGCGGCACAGCAATACTCCCGGCGGGGATGCAAGCCAGCAGTCACGCAGTGAACATGAATTAACAAATGAATGAACACTAGCTTGACACCAAACCAGCGATGCAGATTTTCTGGCAAGAGAAAAATGAAGCAAAATGAGGGAGGCACTATGGCCAGGCCTGGTCCAGGGCACAACAGTAGGGGATAAATGTTGGTTCTGGACCACATCAAAAACCTTCCCGGGGGTGGGATTAAACTGGATTAAACTCCATACCTGGATGACCTAGAGATGACCTTTATTGAGTTTTCCCCATTAACTTGGCTTGGATTCTGGCTCACCTTAAAATTAAACATTGAAGTCAATGGGGAAAGAGCGAAAAAAAACTTAACTCACTGGATTTTCAACCAGATTTCACTATCTTTTGGGACAACCTATTTACAAATATTAAATCCTCAATATACCCACTACTCAGGTTCTGGCTCACCTTAAAATTTAACATTGAAGTCAATGGGGAAAATTAAGGAAACTTATTGACCACTCACTCTAGAGCTGCGTTCCGCAACCTTTTTAGCCCAAGCCCCAATAAAAAACCCAGGCATCCAGGCGCAACCCATCGAATCCCCCCTCCCCCCCACAAACCGTCATGGAAATATCGATTGCTTATGACGTTAATATCTTGGTAAGGGTTCGGTTCATCATCTTTGTACAGTAGTACAATTCGTAATTGAACAATAAAGCAAAGTGACGACAATCATACCAAACACTGTCCTTATTTTGTTGTTATTTTGTTCGGATCTCCACGACCATGAGGAGAGAGAGAGCGAGAGACCACGCCCCCCTTGAGAATGACCAGCGACTTAGATCACAGACACCGCCCACTTGATGTTATTGTCAGCCAATCAGGCGTAACCTCCCTGCCTTGTTAGCTGCTTCGGAAGAGATGAATCCGCCCCTACGATGAATCCGGATGAAGATTTAATGAAGAAGATGATGATGAAGATGAAGAAGATGATGAAGATGAAGATTAATCTCACAACATTCATTGGCGGTGTATCTTTTGTGAAATAGAACAAAACTTTAATTATTAAAGTGACACGCCAAGATAAGGTGTTTGAACTTTATTTTAATCTTCATCGTGAATAGATGATGAACTTAAAATGTAACATGAACTGATAAACAAAACAAGAACAACTTTAACTGAAAAAACCCGATATGCATCTGAACTTATATCCAGGTTCAATGTTCCGTTATCATGAACAACGTTAAATAAACAACTTTCACTGATTAAACCCGAAAGTGAAACTTACAAGCCTAATTCAAATGTTCCGTTAGCAACATTGTAGATGTGGATTATCCACATCAGTGCGATGGTTGACTTTGCATATTGGCTGCGAGATCATCGATTCGGCTTTGAAGCGGCGACAATGCGATTTTCAGGTTGGCGCACAGGGCCACTGTCTCCAGTTTGTTTCGATACTTGGACTTCAGATATGTCACCGTTGAGAAACGTTGAGAAACGTTGTACACCATTGAGTGTACAATTTCTTTTCTTTGGCTATCTTCTCCGCCACCAGGTAGCTGGCTTTGGTCAGTCCCTTCGACGGAAAAACAGCCGAACTCATTACTGCCTTGCTGTTGTTCATCTCGCGTTCTTTCCGGAGAAAAAACTCCCACGACTTGTTGACATGATCTCCATGTTTCTTCTCGAGGTGCCGTTTCAGCTTTTGGGGCCCGAGGGACTCGTTGGCCAACACGTCAAGGCATATCACACACTGTTGTCGATGAACATTGTGCTTATCGATATTCAAGGTGAACCCATAGTTCAGGAACACAGGCTGATACTTTCTAGCCATGGCGAGTACCTTACGCTCACAGCTCAATCTTTCGAATGAAAAGCAATGGACATTTGCGTGTCGGAAACTAAACGTATGATCTGACTGACCCGATGCACGCACGGTACATCGCAGTAGAAGAGTACACACTATAAAGTTTGTGTCGGCGTTCGTTTGATCTCTGTTCTGTTCAGTCGGGAGAAGTAAATCGTCGATAAAGTTTTTTTTCCCTCGATTTCTGAAACGATCGTGCGACCCATTGAAAATCCTTCGCGACCCTATGTTTGGGTATCTTCCTTCGCGACCCATAGGTTGTGGAACGTCTCTAGAGCACCCCCAAAAATACAAAAAAAAAACCAACCCTTTTTACTAAGTCCCGCCCACTTTTTTCTCCCCACTAAAACACACATTTAACATTGGAGTCAATGGGGAAAGAGCTAAAAAAACTTATTAACTCCCCCCATTTTTCATTATACTCATACAGAAACCCAACTAATATTTGTGTTTCATTTTTAGGTAATAATTTAATTCTCTTAAAAGAACAATCACCATCTAAAATATTGATAAATATTACATTCGAATTTGCCTGTAGATGTCGCTGTTGAGCTAATATGAAATGATATACTTTTCTTAATGATCTCATCTGACCTCCTCCCAAACCACATATCATTTTAAGATTATAGTAAATTATTTTCCCCTCAATCTCTTGGCAACAATCAAAGTTTTCAGTCCACTGAAGGATGTTGCCTCTTCGAGCCTCTAACTTATTTGTATTTAAATTTATTCGCTTATTTGTTTTAACTACTTTTACCCCTGTTATTTTTTTCAATAAGACTTATTTGATTTTTTCACATTCATGATGTTTTCCATTTAAATACCAAGGTTGTTGTTTTCTCCACTCTTTGGTTTGGTTATTGCTTGGTTCTATCATTTATATATTAGTAAAAAAGGCAGCGGTAGCCCGTTAAAATCCCTAACCCCCCTTTTTATCTTATCACATATATTTATCTCATCACTTATTAACTCAACTGGACTATGTCCAGCTGAGTTTTTGTCGTCACCCAGTGTCCGTCATCCGTCGTCCGTCTGTCATCTGTCTGTCTGTGTCTACAATTCGACGTCTACGCTCTAAAAGTCACAAATATTGATAAAATTTGATGAAACTTGTTATGCAGCATCTTTAAGACATAAACTAGTTTGGGATTGCATTAGTTTGGGATAAGACATAAACCGGCAGGGCGGCCATATTGAAAAATCAATTTTTGTCATATATTTTTAGCACATATAAACTATATAGTTTGTGCTTCTATTCGGCATATTCTAACCATATTGATATAGACCAGTTGAGTTCAGGTTCCCTGGAACCTCTAGTATTTATCTTAACACTTATACCCATAAGGGACACCATCAATTCCATTTTCCAAAATAAACCTCTTATCAAAAGCTCCTAATGCCTTCTTATTCACCTCCTCTGTATATAATTGATGCTTACAACTTCTTATTGTATACATTTTTCTAAACTCTTTTTTCTTTAAAGTTAAACAATTATAATAATTTTCAAAGTTTATTGTTTCTTTAATAACATTTTTCTTTATTAACTAAACTGGACTATGTCCAGCTGAGTTTTTGTCGACACCCAGTGTCCGTCGTCCGTCTGTCGTCTGTAAACAATGACGTCTAGGCTCTAAGTCACAAATATTGATTAAATTTGATGAAACTTGTTATACAGCATCTTTAAGACATAAACTAGTTTGGGATTGCATTTGGGCATTGCACGCCCAAAAATGGGCGCGGCAGGGCGGCCATATTGAAAAATCAATTTTTGTCAATCTGGTACTTCCTAATGTAGCTAGAAGGCTGAAACTTTCCAACCAAGACCAAGACTAAGTCTTGACCAAGTCTTTCTAAATAAATTCAAGTCTGAAATCTGAGAAAAGTAATTGTAGTTTTACTTTTCATGCCTCACTTAAAACTCGAATTTTTCTAGTTTCCTGTTTAAACATGAGATACCTTCAACGTTACTGTACCTCTTCAGCACATATAAACTATATAGTTTGTGGTTCTATTTATGCATATTCTAACCATATTGATATAGACCAGTTGAGTTCAGGTTCCCTGGAACCTCTAGTTCCTTTCAACTTTTTATCACTCTTTTCAATATTACTATCAATATATTTATGAGCATTAGCCCTTGCTCTCAATCCCACAAATTCACTCATTACCTTACCCCCCCCAATTCATCCTTAAACTTTCCGATAACCTTTTTATTCTTTGAAGAAAACAACTTATCACCGGCCTGTAATTACTTGTATCGTATATATCAATATCATCAATCATATCTGAATAAACATCTTCTGTATCAATTTTCAAAACAAAACTATCTGTATCCATATAAAGTAGATTGACATCATTTTGATGTTTCTTCCTTAAGTTATTGTAAAAGTAATCATACATTAATGACTTTGACAAGTCAGGAATTGATGTTCCAATATGAATAGGCTTATCCATATAAATAGAACGATCTTTTGTAGTCGCATAAGATAAATATATAGTTGATAAAATATATAAGTATAAGTGATAAGATAAATATATAAGTGATAAGATAAATATAAGTGATAAGATAAATATATAAGTATAAGTGATAAGATAAATATATAAGTATAAGTGATAAGATAAATATATAAGTGATAAGATAAATATAAGTGATAAGATAAATATATAAGTATAAGTGATAAGATAAATATATAAGTATAAGTGATAAGATAAATATATAAGTATAAGTGATAATGATAAGATAAATAAATATATGTGATAAGATAAAAAGGGGGGTTAGGGATTTTAACGGGCTACCGCTGCCTTTTTTACTAATATATAAATGATAGAACCAAGCAATAACCAAACCAAAGAGTGGAGAAAACAACAACCTTGGTATTTAAATGGAAAACATCATGAATGTGAAAAATATCAAATAAGTCTTATTGAAAAAAAATAACAGGGGTAAAAGTAGTTAAAACAAATAAGCGAATAAATTTAAATACGAATAAGTTAGAGACTCTAAGAGGCAACATCCTTCAGTGGACTGAAAACTTTGATTGTTGCCAAGAGATTGAAGGGAAAATAATTTACTATAATCTTAAAATGATATGTGGTTTGGGAGGGGGTCAGATGAGATCATTAAGAAAAGTATATCATTTCATATTAGCTCAACAGCGACATCTACAGGCAAATTCGAATGTAATATTTATCAATATTTTAGATGGTGATTGTTCTTTTAAGAGAATTAAATTATTACCTAAAAATGAAACAAATATTCGTTGGGTCTCTGAATGACACACACACACACCACAACAACATGCATTTTAAAGGCCATTTTCCCTGCTAGAGCGGGGGTTAGCCAAAAGGGGGACCCATCTTCCAGCACCCATTGAGTTCTCTGTATGAGTATAATGAAAAATGGGGAGTTAAGTTATTTTAGATCTTTCCCCATTGACTCCAATGTTAAATGTGTTTTAGTGGGGAGTAAAAAGTGGGGAGAAAAAAGGTTTTTGGTTTTTTTGGGGGTGCTCAAGAGTGAGTGGTCAATAAGTTACCTTAATTTGACCCATTGAGTTCAATGTTAAATTTTAAGGTGAGCCAGAACCTGAGTAGTAGGTCTATTGAGGATTTAATATTTGTAAATAGGTTGTCCCAAAAGATGGCGAAATCTGGTTGAAAATCCAGTGAGTTACGTTTTTTAAAGCTCTTTCCCCATTGACTTTAATGTGAAATTTTAAGGTGAGCCAGAACCCAAGCCAAGTTAATGGGGAAAACTCAATAAAGGTCATCTCCAGGTCATCCAGGTATGGAGTTTAATCCAATTTAATCCAGTTTAATCCCACCCCCGGAAAGGTTTTTGAGGTGGTCCAGAACTAACATTTATCCCCTACTCGCAACGTCACACTTTTCCTGCATGCTATGAGCGAATCATTCTTGGGCCAATCTTTCGACACAGTCTGACATAAAGATGATGGTTCCATGTCCACTTCACCTCACAGGGATTCATCATTTGAGGACACGTCAACCTCCGAGCACCAATTTTCCAATAAAATCCGGCGTTCCTGTAATTTTATTCCTTCTTTGATCCTTCTTTTCCCCCATATGCTTACACAGAACCATTTAGGCCTTATTAAAGAGTTCTTTGGAATCCCACTGTGCTATCAGTGGCATGGGAAGTTATATACTCATGCCACTTGTTGGCTACATACGTGCAACTACATTTTCTTGTTTAACTGTAATGCAAATTTGAGGTTCAGTACGACAGTCTGCAGGTATGCACAATTGCACACTCACCTCTGAGCCGTCTATCCTGGGTTTGAATCTCGACCCAGCTAAAAATTTCCATCCTGGTGTTTCACATGCAAGGCGAGGCCTCTATGTGTGTGTGTGTGTGCCGTCCGGCAGAAGGACGTTAAACCGGAGGACCCATCTTCCAGCATTAGTTGGTGGACGTTAAAGATCCCATTGTGTCCTTAACGAAGAGTAGACGAGGTGTCACCAGTAACCTCGTTTTTGGTCACCAACCATCATGTTATACATCGTTTTTGGCCCCATCTCTCAATGGTGAATAATCACTTAGGAATTGAAAGATTCTTGTATCCGGATCCAGATCTTCACCAAAAATCGAATTATTACAAAAATCAGAGTCACGCACCGATTCTGTCACCAAATTTCACCTGATTCCAGCTACAACCTTTTGAGATATCCTGCTCACAGACAGACAGATGTGAAAACACAACCTCTGTCAACCTTCGGTGGTGGAAGTAATAAGCAGGAACGAGATAAACAGCAAAGGTGATTACAAAAGTGAGCGTAAGCAGGGCAAAGTGATTTCCGTCGTTCATTACCGTGACCTTGGCCTTGTCAAATATATTCTGTGCGTAGAAGAGGATGGCGTTGACCCCCGTGGCTTGTTGCAGAACCATGACAATAACAGCCATGGACAAGGGGCACATGAGTCCACCTCGCATCACCTCCATCACAGACATCGACTGCAACACCAATGTAAACACACAGGTGGTGTGTGCTGGCACAACACGAGTCGCATTGTAAAAGTTTGATAAATGCACTCCACTCGCGGGACTGGGCAAAAGTGGACAACTGTAGCGCGTTAACCAAGAGCAGTGGCACAAAAGTAAGCAAGGTTCACACTCACCCGCTCCCCCTGTTGGGCTCGCTGCAGAGCCCGAACCTCGAGCGCGACGTTGGCGTTTTTGCCGCGCAGGTACTGGAGCGCTCTTAAAGCTTCCGACTCACGACCGGCTGCGAGGAGCCAACGAGGAGACTCGGGAGCGGCGATGAGCAGCATCACGAACTGCAACATCGGTGGGGTGGCACTGGCTGCGGCCAACCATCGCCAGGGCAGCCAGCCTCCTTGGCAAGGTGTGAGAGCAAGGCAGAAGAGACCAGGGATGTGAGCGTCAAGATCTTGCTGGAATGTTCCAGCAACAAGGTTTAAACTTCCTGAAAGCCACAAACGATATTTAAAAGGTGGCCTCGTGTTTCATCAAAAATCAATCACACCTTTTTCATGTTGGAGGTGGAAAACAATAACAAATGTTGGATGTAAATTGTACGTCCTGACAAGCACAAACATCTTAAAGTATGAAATGTAATAGTTTGCTTTGCTGGTTGCGTCATCACGGCGGATGACTACGCTGCAGAGGGTATCAGGTGTCTATCGATTCGAAATGAAAAAGTAGTTTTCCTGACAACTTGAGAGGTTATGATTGTGATTCCACTCAAAAACGACAACGACAGAGTTAATAGAACACATTACCCAGTGTTGTCTTGGAAACAAGGACATTTGCGGTTTTCTCGAGCGCCAAATTTGATTGGTCGTGAGGTGCAATGCAGTAATATCTGTGTTAAGACAGCTAATCGTGGTGTTTTTCCAAGGCCGCTTCTGACAACAACAGTAACAAGGAAGAACAATCAGAGATTGCAGATCCTCACCAGGACGTGTTTGCGTGGTGCATTTTGTGGGGTGTTCATTAGCTGCTGTGTTTGCGTGGTTTATCGATTACTAGGACGTGCCCGTACGTGGGTGCCCGTACGTGGGTGCAAAAAAGCATGCGTGCAAACAACAACAACAAAAAAAAACTTTGAAACCACGTGGCAGTAACGACCACAGAACCCCCCCCCTCTATTTACATGAAATGGTTTGGTCCATTCGCAACGACCACAGAACCCCCCCCCCCCCCCCCCTCTATTTACATGAAATGGTTTGGTCCAAAGCGAACGGCTTGCGGAGTTTGGTAAAGAAATCGCCATAGCTCGGTAACTACTTCTCCGATTAATATGAAACCTTGAAAAGGCACATCCTCGGGTCCCCAGCAATATACCTGGCAAGTTTCAAGTATATCGGACCGGTAGTTGTCGAGAAACAGCGGTCACAGACACACACAGACACACACACACACACACACACACACACACACACACACACACACACACACACACACACACACACACACACACACACACACACACACACACACACACACACACATACACACACATACACACACACACACACACACACACATTACTGGAATTATAGATAGATGTAGATTTATGTTCGATCCAATATGGCTGCCAAAACACGTGACCAATGACATAATCAATTAAATTCTCCCATATTTTTGTGTAGATTATGCTCAAGAATTTTCAAACCGATTGGATCAAGCGTTCTATTTGTCTAATTATGACATCATAATGAAGGCACCTTTGACATCATGAATATATAGTGTTCCCCATGGGGAGTAAGTACTTCACAATGATCCACGTTTCATTTTTATGCCTTCACTGACAAAGTCGCCAGAGGCATTATGTTTTCAGGTTGTCCGTCCGTCCTTCCCTCCTGGCTAAACCTAGTTTTTCTCAAAAACCATATATTCAATTGAGACGAAACTTTCAGGGTAGGAGTGACAACCATGCAGAATGATTTTGTGATAATTGTGACGTCATAGGTCACATGATAAGGCTGCCATCTTGGATTAAAAGCAAATAATTAAAATTTTATTTCTCAGAAACCGCTAAATGGAAAAATTTGAAACTTGCCACATTGTCAAGTACTCCCAATGGGGAAGAAAAGCATGATAATGATGACATCGTAGGTGAAGTGGTATACCAGCCAAAAATGTTTTAATCTAATTCCTTATCCTAAAAATCTGAAATTGCATGCACATGATCTATGACCCATTAGTATTGAAATATTAAATTTATGACATCATAGGTCACATGGTTTGGCAGCCATCTTGGATTGAAGGAGACTATTAAATAATTCTATCTCTGAAACCGCTCACCGTATCGATGCAAAATTTTACAAATATCATCTAACCGCACTGTTGCATATAGTTTGAAAATGATGATGTCAGAGGTCACCCCCCCCCCCCTTCCAATCCCTTCTCTCCCTCAAGCCCTCCCCCTCCTACAGATCTCCCGATGCCCCTGCTCTCCATCTTGTTATCCCGCTCCCTTTATCATATGTTTTATATTTTATGTCAGTTTGTGATCAATGCTCTGACACGAGCCTCGATCTTGTATACAAAAGAGGTCACGTGGTTTAGCAGCCATTTTGGATAGAAAAACGAACCTTATCCGATCAACACGAAACTTCACAAACGTGATCCACTACCCATACATAGGCAGAGTGATGGCATCTACCCGTTATGGGACTACGCGGAGGCATATTGGTGACAGTAACATTGTTCTAGTTTTCCATGGAGTGGTTTCGGAGATATAGAGGTGCAAAGTTTTTCGGTTTTTCCAAGATGGCGCCTGTACCATGTGACATATGACATCACAATTATTAAAAATTATACAGGTGGTGGCGCTCCTATGGTGGCAATTTATTGGCAATCGGACCAATGGTTGCACAGAAAGGCATACTCATTCTCCTTGGACAAACGGTGTGTTAACGTATATAAATAATTTAATTGTGTTTACAACAGTCCGTCTGCTATTTAACACTAAACTGAAAGGAAGGAAACCCGAGGCCTTGTATGCTTCTCACGTCCATCGCAGACCAACGGGCCCGAGCCAAGATCTACTGTGACTGACACACGCGCACACACACACACACACACACACACACACACACACACACACACACACACACACACACACACACACACACACACACACACACACACACACACACACACACACACACACACACGGAAAATACCACGACATTTCCTGCCACCACGATAGAACGAGGTGAGAGGGTTGAAATAAAATAAGGGTTTTAAAGGTCGTAGAAAACAAATTCCGGAAATGTACTGCCGTTGATGCAGCGTCTTTTACACCACCTTACCACGCTGCATTAGTTATTCGTACCTGTTGTTTGTGTCCTTTATAACGTCCTTAAAACAGTAACTATCCTGTTTGATCGATTTTCTATTTTGAAAATGCCAAACGAGCCATGTAAAAAACCGATTGATTGACGATGTATCCTCTGGCTCTCGTCAGTCCGAGAACGCAAGCAAGAGATGTCCTGGAGCCGGGCGGGTTCATCTTTTCCCGAAACAGCGTAAATGGAAATGCCCAACAAATTAATCCCGGAGAGTTCGGTAGGAAGCGAGTGTTGTGTTGCATACCGACTACAAAAGCCGAAAAGATTCCTGTTACAACCATCAGCTGCATACAGGAGCCGAGTATACCACGGACAGGCGGGTGGGCCACTTCTGACAGGTACACCTGGAAATCATGGGGGGGGAAAACAGTCACAGACAGCATGAAGCATCAGATCTGGCTCCAGAATGATGGAATCACCAGAGTAATCAATTAAGGAAAGGTATCGACGACGCGGTTATAACAGCAAAGGTTTAACTCATGAAAGCGTGGTCATTGTTCAGAGTTGGAAGCACATGAAGCAACAGAGGAAATCACGTGATCAAACCCACTGGTACAGTGACGGAGCTAAAACCCGTCGCGATGCCCAGGACGAGGCGCCCGGTGTAGAGCATCGCTGGAGACGTGGCCACGCACACCACCAGCTGCCCCAGCATGAACAGCGGGACAGATGTTAGAAGGCAAGTCTTACGGCCAAAGACACCGAGCAGAATCCCGCCAAAGAGGGCACCAAACATGGCCCCCACGGTCACCAAGGACTGAGAGGGTTGCAGGTGTCGTTGGAGGGGGTGGAGGGATGGGGAAAGGGTGGGTGGTTTGGGGAATAAACAGTTAAAGAATTATAAAGAAATAAAACACTAAAATAGATTTGTATAAGAAGTTTGACTCCGTTAATGTTAAACACATCCCTCCCCTCCTGATCAATACAACACGACATCATCAGTGCCTATCGAGTGGAACACCAATTTGAATCCCTCTTGGCATTTTGCATCGACTCTGAAACGCAAGGTCCAAACACACAGAATGGTAGAGAATTTGTGAGATGAAGGGAAGAAAAGGTAAAGTTACTGTCTGAGGTACTGAAAGAAAAGAAAAGGAATAGCGTGTAAATGCGGGACAGGATGCTTTGGTGGAAGGCAAAGTGAAGGGACGTACGCCAAACCAGGAGGCCTGCGTGGCATCAAGGTGTACTGCGGAGTTCAACGCCTGCAACTGTGGGAGGGCAGGTGAACTATAACCCAGCACCAAACCAAAGGACAACGACCCCAGTACACTGGCTAGTGTCGCCCAGTACAGGCCACAACTGTTAACAGTCCTGCAATGTGGTAAATCGGAGTAAAGGGAATAAGGTGGGGGTAACAAAAAAAATAATCACAGCAAACAACAACCAAGATCAGGGGGAGGCAGGTGAGGAAAGGAGGAAGGAAGGAGGGAGGAGGAGGAGAAAAGGAAGGAGGGAGGGGGGAGAGGGGGAGGGAGGGGAGGAGGAAAGGCAGGAGGGGGAGGGAGGGGAAGGGAAGGAGGGAGGGGAAGGGAGGGAGGGGAGGAGAATGGAGGAAGCGAGGGAGGGAGGGGAGGAGAATGGAGGGAGGGGAAGGGAGAGGGGAGGAGAATGGAGGAAGCGAGGGAGGGAGGGGAGGAGAATGGAGGGAGGAAGGGAGGGAGTGGGAGGAGGGAGGGAGTGGGAGGGGGGAGGGAGTGGGAGGGGGGAGGGAGAGGGAGGTGGAGGGAGGGAGGGAGGAAGGGAGGGAGGGAGGAAGGGAGGAAGGGGGGAGGGAGGGAGGAAGGGGGGAGGGAGGGAGGAAGGGGGAGGGAGGGGTGAGGCAGGAAGGGAGGGGGAGGAAAGGAGGAGGAAGGGATGGAGGGGAGGAGAATGGAGGAAGGGAGGGGAGGAGCAGGGTGGAGCTTTAAAAATTTTAAAAAACTAAATTTTTATTTTTGGAAGTCTTACCCCTTTAATCTGTTCCATATAATATATAGAAACATTGAGCACTACATTATTATGTTTAGGGGTAGCTCAAGGGCCTCAAAGATTATGAAAATTATAAAAATTCAACGAATTACGAGTATATCAGACTATATCTTAATTTATTTTAAACAACACACTTGAACACAGTATTTATTTTTGAACACGAATAGTGAATTCTTTGTTCAGTTTCTGACAGAGTTCATAGTATCAGCCTGACAATGTCCAGCAAACCCCAAATTTATTATTTTCATGGCATCCCGGACAGTGTATGTTTTCTGCTATCAGGGTACATTCTGCGATGGTCCTCGACAACTTGCAGCAGGAATTGCAGCTGCGTTTCATCGCGGGTTATCAACCCACTGTACTCCTGAATGAGTGCCACTCCACGTTCAGCGTAGTCATTGACAACTTTTAGAGAGTTGACTGTTTCTGCAGCCTGCTTGTAGTCGTCTCTGTCATCCCACAAGTCCGGATCAACCACGAGAAATCCATCTGGAAGTTCCATCATTCGCAGAAGTTTCATTGACCTTGCTGTGACGAAATCTTCCAAGTTCTTGTCCTTGAATGAATCAAGAGCAACAGTGATTCGCTTGGAATGATCCTGATCTTGGTCTTCTTCATTCTTCATGGCACTCACCATCAGTCTCTTGGTTGACGAACTGACCCGACTGTCGAAGAAAGCCAAGCTAACAAGTTCCTGTGACAAGTACCACACGTGATTGGAAAACTTGCGTGATGTTGACTTTCAGATGGCTGGATGGATTGATGAGTATTCAAGCAGTGACTTCAGCAGCAGCAGGTCACTGTAAGGAGCACCTGATGCTTGAGGTGCAGAGATCCAGGCTGTCAGGTAGACACGTACTGTGAATACACACACATCACGTAATCCTCTCTTTTCTGCAGAAGTCAGTTTGAATTGAGCCTTGAACATCCAGATCCTGAGACAGTATTGTTACAGACGCGGTTGTGGATGTTGGTTTACCGAGCGGTTTGGTATGACCGCGTCTGCACAGTTTACCCGATTATACTCGAACGTTGGCCGAGTCGCGCTACGCTAAATCAATTGAGGAAAGGACACAGCGGCTGGGTTAAAATGACACGACACCAGGGGTACAGTTCTCAAGACCTCCGGAGGAGGTTATAATATTGCGGAACGTTAGATTACAAGGACAAGAGAGACAGCATAGTAAGGTAGGCACTTAATCACGGTCTTATAGTAACCCCGACAGACGACAGATAAACGGGACAAGACTGACTCACACGGGGATTGATGGCAAGGAAAGGCAGGTAGTCGAGGCTCAAGGTGCACTCTTGGCTCAGGGACAGGATCCACACGGTCCGAAAGATGCAGGGAGGTCTCTCAGCGCTCGGAGGTGGCGACTGGTTCTTCTTCAAGCTCGGGGCGCATCTGACGTCACGTCCGGTCAGTCGCTGCGTATATCCGGCGGGGAGTGACACGCCCTCGGCTCGTTAGCTCCGCCCCAGATGGAATCGGCCCGTTGCTTCTTATTGGGTGCGGGGGTTACCGGGCTCCGCCCTTGACGAGGAGCTGACAGCCAGCCCCTTCGTGGTAACCCCGTGGGCGCACATGGCAATGGCGGCTAACCAAGCCGGTGTGAGGACGCACACTCCCCGCACCGCGGCCGCGCCGCCCCCGCTATGGTTGTAGTTGTTGTTGTTGTTATTGTTTCATGAGGAAGATGGGAGGAGGTATGGGGAGGTCCTAAACTCACTACTGGTGCCATACAATCACATTCTGGTGCAACGAAGAGTCAGAATTAATGGAAACGAGTCCTTAATTGACAAAGACTAAGAATAACTAGCAAGAGGTCCTATAGTTGTCTACGTGAGATGCGGTGAACCTGGGCACGACAGTTAATGGGGGAAAAAGGGGAAGGTCGGTTCTACAGAGTGTTGTTTACAGACAATGGGACTAGGGAATGGGGGATTGGGGATAGTTGGGGAGTATTGGGGAAATAGGGGAATATTTACAAGCGGATATGGAGGCCAAATCCCATATCCGCAACATTGCACCCTTCTCTACCCTCGGGGCGTCCCGACCCGATAAATTTTTACCTACTTTAGTGTGGCACTCAGATGTAGTTCCCTCTACTATGAACTCTACCCTGAGTGCGACAGTTTTACAGATGTTCACAAATGAGTAAATATGTCCCCCTGCGACGTTGCACCCTTCTCCTCACAGAAACACACCCACAGGATAACCGAATCGCGGAAAGAATTCTCAAACTAAACATACAGCCGGTAGGGAGCATTATTTACAAGACTACGCTGATATTTACACTACGATCCAGGACCTGTTTTTGGAGGAACACATGCAGATGTTATGCATAGAGAGAGCACGCATGCCAGCATCGATACACCAACCCACGAGTGCTCTGTGGCCTTACGGCCTTTAATAATGTGCAGAGCACCCCTTCCAAGCACCAAAAGCACCACCCCATCACACAGTCAGCACCATCCGGTGCACCAATAAAATGTTTAATAATCATGGTGTGGTGTCGCAGCCGGCCGATGTTCTGCCGCTGGTCTTGCCTTCATGTGGTGCACTTGGCCTTCTGGCTTCTTTAAAAATAAAGAAAGGCGCCAACCGCGTCCATTTCTGTATTGTGGCCGTCAGGGGGCCAACTAAAAGTGGTTCACCTGTATGGCATAGGTGCCACGTTGACCCATAGGTCCATCCACGGGTGGTGCTTGGCCGCAAAAGAACTGCGGTCCATTGTGGGTGGCCACCAAAATTGCGGTCCATATGGTGTATCGATCCAGGCAGCAAGCAGCGAAAGTGCAGGCCCACAACTGCGGAGCCAGCACCTCTCTCTCCTCTCTCTCTGCCCCAAAGCCAAATCCTCGGAGGTGGGAGACAAAAGAAGCAGACAAGTGAGTCAGGTGGTAAGGGCGCAAAAGTGCACGCAATGTAAGGTAATGCACACTGGGGGCACATGGGAACCAGGTGAGACAGGTACGTTCCTACCGTACACCCCCCCCCCCCCACCAGGTAACCTACATGGCCCCTCCCTTACCCCTTACTGTATCCACAAAACACAACACTACCCATAAACATCTACTTTACAAATCAACAAACGTCCCTACTGTCTTCCCCGTTCCTCCCATAAACCAAATTCGTCTTCTCTCCCTCCTAACCAATCAAATTTGCCATTTTCAACTCTCATCAAAATTTGCCATCTCCAACTCAACATCATAATTTGCCATTACCAATTCATCATCAGTCCCTCCTAAGGAGGGAGAGATGGAATCACCCCAATGTCTCATCCACGTCGTGATGCGTCTCACCAATCCACACAGCAATTCTCATTTCCTGCACACAGAACAAAGAAAACACAGGTGTGGAGTCATCATCATCACCACAGGCAAGTGGCTGCGTATGGTGCGACAGGTTCATCAATCCTAACTATTTCCTAAATGACTTTAACAACTTTACATTACCCGGGGTCTTTCCCTGCCAATCCATTGGCCAACTTACACGATGGGTTCTAAAAACCAATTCCCATTGACCAAACTGTGGTGCTTTTCAATTTGGGGTCTCACTCCCCCGATTCATCTCCCGGTGCCCTCGCACAATTTCTGGGCTGTGGCGTGTACCTCTCCCAGCGGGTCTACCCACCTGCACACCTCCACCACTGCAGTTGCCTCCGAGCTTACCTGCTCCTTACCCTAACCTAACTACCTGGGGAAGGCCCTCTGGCGCTCTCCCCACTCGGTGCCCTCTCTGGCACTGGGCTGCCCGATCCACACCCGGGATCCTCAGGCACCCACTCACAACTACCGGCTCCCAGAGCCCACCTGCGGCCTCACCTGGCCGACATCCTCACAGTGGTGGAGTGCCCAACCAACTACACACACTAACAGGCTACACGCCCAGCCATTTCCACAACACTAATGCACCCATCCACAATACCATTCTGCAACCGCACCACAAATGCCAATATCCAACCACAATTTACCTATACCCTCTACCTAACACTTACACTACCCGCCCCGGGTACTCGTGAAAGGGGTCCACTCTTCCCCCATCCACCCCTTCGCACCATGCACACCACTCCGTACCACTTACTCCAACTCTCTCCACACCACTCATTCTCTGCTCCATATATTCCACACACCTGTGCTCTCACACCTGGTGCCACCTGCACCCTTCTCTCCCCAAGCGCATTCGCGCTGATCCACAACACTCACTACTCATACACTGCTCCACACACCTGTCCAGTTGCACACCTGTGCAATCACACCTGTTCAATTCTCACACACACGGCATCATCTCAGCTAACTACTCCCTTCTGAAACTTGCGCTTCCCAGTCGTCCCTTTAAACTATTGCGCTCCCACGTCATTATCATCCATTCTAATCTACCTGCGTCCCCACTACAGGTATCAGTCACTAACTAAACTTATCGTCACCTAATGTCATCTTCTAGGGCCCTATCAATATCCTAACCCACCCGGGCTAGTTTTCACTGCCATACACCCCATAAACTATAGCTCCTTTGCCCCACCACTATGGGAAGGGTGGCAGGGATGCCACCCTTACCCACCGGGCCCATCGCTCACTACCAATGTTGCACATCAAATTTCAACAAATTAAAAATTTGCCAATCACTACCCATCATCTGCCAATCACTACTGCCAATCCCTTGCCAATCATCAAATTTTGTTTTTCTCTAATTTTGGGTCCAAAACACTAACCTCATCACCCAGTCTACTCACTAATGCCTCTCGGTGCGCCAATTCCTGTCCAAAGCCCGGCTTCGTAAAGCCAAGCCATGAATGCGGGTTGTTCTGTGCCAGCGGCTGGATGCGTCCGGCACTCGGTGCAGGGACGGGGGCTTACCCGGGCCGAGATCCCACGCACCATCTCGGCGTGGAGCCATCCAATGTCCCGATCTCGACCTGCCGGAATGCCTCAACAAAAAGTGGTCGCCATGACGACCCTTTCTATCGGGCTGCCTGCTCCGCCTAGTGGAGCACGGACGCGGCCGTTCAAAGCGAGGCCCGGCACGCACCGAGGGCCCGATTCGGCTAAAAGTCGCTCTAACCGCTAACCCGTTTAACGTCGATGCTTCACCTGCATGCTTACACCCCGCAGCCCGTTCCTTGCTCACACATCCAGCCGTTCCCATGCTCCTCGTACCTTTCCTTACACACCCAGGTACCCTCATTCCACTCACAGCCTTGGTCACACACCTGACCACCGAACACTTTGGCACACATTCGTTGGTCGCACACCTCACCAACACACCTCTTCGCGCCCCCTCCTCTGTCACCTCCTCTGTGACAATCACAGGTGTGCTCTCATTCGCACACCCAACCACGTGCCAGGACCAATTCCAGCGTGCATTCCCACTCACGCTCTACCATTCCAGGTGTGCTTCCTTTCTCACCTGTCACAACCAACTCACGCTCCGTGTCACACTTACTACTCTCACCTCCATTCTTGACAGCGCACTCACCCTTACTCTTGACAGCGCACTCTTTCCTCATGCACCTGTCCGTCACACACCTTTCTCGCGCACACTCTCCCGTTACACCCTCTGTAACACTCACCACAGGTGTGCATTCTTCCTTGCCTTTGACAGCGCACTCTTTCCCCATGCACCTGTCCGTCACACACCTTTCTCGCGCACACTCTCCCGTCACACCCTCTGTAACACTCACCACACCGCGCTTCCATGTGCTCCCTCGCACACACGCTACGACCGACTCACTCTCGCCAGCACCCTCACTCCTTGGCACACACTTTTTCCTCACACACCCCAGAGTCGGACTTTCTCGCACACCTCCTTTTTCGCACCCCAGACCTGTCGCACACTTTACCAACGGCCTCTCACGAACACCCGGGTCCATCTTGACCCCCAAGCTTCTTAAATCCCCTGGCGCATCATACGCACGACCATATTGGTCACCACTTACACCGGGTCCTCTTCCTCTTCGCTTCTCCTCCATCACCTGCGAATCCCTCATCCGGTTAATGAGCACATCATCACGATCCAAACACAGACTTTGGACCAATTCTTTTATCTCCTCTTTTATCTCTTTCTTATCCCCTCTCCGTCGCTTCTTAATTTCGCTCACCCCTTCTTCCACTTCTTCTAATTTCTGCTTCACCTCTTTTATGTCCCGGTACGTCTCCTCAAGTTCGTCCTCTAAGGCTACCTTGACCGTTTCCATGTGCATCCTCACCTGCCGGTCCTTCGTCTCCATTACCTCTGTCACCTCGTCCAACCTCGTTGTCAGTCCCTCACGTACCATCTGACATTCCCTCTTCGTCGCTATCAAGTCATCTTTTAGTTCTTTCTGTGTCGCCTTTAACCCTCCTAATACCGCAGTGTTCCTTTGAACCTGCTCCGTTAGTCCTTTTTGTCCCTCCGTCAGCTGTTCCACCTCCTGCGTCAGGTCCTCTATGCCCCCTTGTAACTTTACAGTCCCCTTTCTCACCTCCTTCTCCATGTGCTCCTTACAGTGCCTCACCTCCTCGCGCACTCCTCCGACCTCCTCACTCACACCTCTTCTGATCTCCTCTCCCATCACTTGCATCTCCTGCCCAGATGCCACCCTCATCTGCTCCATTTCCTCCCTGTGAGCATCCAGTTTGGTTTCTACCCCCATTCTGACCCCCTCTATCTGCTGCCCCATTTGTTTAACTTCCCTTTCCGCTTGGTCCCTCATGTCCCTCAATTTGCCTTCCATCCTGTTTTCTAACCCCTTTTGCATCCCTTCCATTTGATTCTCCTGGGCAGCCATTCTATTTTCCACCCCCATTAGCCCCTCCTGTATTTCCCCTAATCTATTGTCTAATCCCTCTATTCTACTCCCTAACCCTCCGATCTGGGCCCCCATTTGGCCCTCCAATCGCTCACCCTGAGCATCCATCCGGTTCCCCATTACCCCCATTTGGTTTCCCATTACCCCCATTTGGCCCTCCAATCGCTCACCCATTTGTTCCATAAGGGCCCTCATTTGCAGGAGGAAAAGGTTCGAATCCACCAGCGGCGCTACCACGGTCGCGGGCGTGGTCGCCGTGGCCATGTGCGAGGCGCCATTTCGTGCGTCTGCTACCCTCACTGCTTCGCTCCCCTCTTGTCCCTCATTTTGGTCCTGGATCGACCCTGCCTCACTCCCTACTACCGGAACCCAGCCGTCTTGGTCTGCCATAGCGCGACTTTCAAAATTCGGGTTTTTATTTTCGTAAAACAAAATCAAATTTCGCCGTTATAATTTCGAGCGCGTGAAACGCGCTCCGGATCGAATTCCACTTCCCGACACCAAAATGTTACCCTAATGGTACAATTGGTGTTCCAAAATTTGGGCCTAACTGAATTTAGTCCCAGGTCCGAATCCAACTCCTCGACACCAAATGTTACAGACGCGGTTGTGGATGTTGGTTTACCAAGCGGTTTGGTATGACCGCGTCTGCACAG
Organism: Myxine glutinosa; assembly: GCF_964187855.1. Lineage (NCBI taxonomy): Eukaryota > Metazoa > Chordata > Myxini > Myxiniformes > Myxinidae > Myxine > Myxine glutinosa. The sequence goes on from NC_136273.1 coordinate 27,710,661, forward strand.
TTTACCCGATTATACTCGAACGTTGGCCGAGTCGCGCTACGCTAAATCAATTGAGGAAAGGACACAGCGGCTGGGTTAAAATGACACGACACCAGGGGTACAGTTCTCAAGACCTCCGGAGGAGGTTATAATATTGCGGAACGTTAGATTACAAGGACAAGAGAGACAGCATAGTAAGGTAGGCACTTAATCACGGTCTTATAGTAACCCCGACAGACGACAGATAAACGGGACAAGACTGACTCACACGGGGATTGATGGCAAGGAAAGGCAGGTAGTCGAGGCTCAAGGTGCACTCTTGGCTCAGGGACAGGATCCACACGGTCCGAAAGATGCAGGGAGGTCTCTCAGCGCTCGGAGGTGGCGACTGGTTCTTCTTCAAGCTCGGGGCGCATCTGACGTCACGTCCGGTCAGTCGCTGCGTATATCCGGCGGGGAGTGACACGCCCTCGGCTCGTTAGCTCCGCCCCAGATGGAATCGGCCCGTTGCTTCTTATTGGGTGCGGGGGTTACCGGGCTCCGCCCTTGACGAGGAGCTGACAGCCAGCCCCTTCGTGGTAACCCCGTGGGCGCACATGGCAATGGCGGCTAACCAAGCCGGTGTGAGGACGCACACTCCCCGCACCGCGGCCGCGCCGCCCCCGCTATGGTTGTAGTTGTTGTTGTTGTTATTGTTTCATGAGGAAGATGGGAGGAGGTATGGGGAGGTCCTAAACTCACTACTGGTGCCATACAATCACATTCTGGTGCAACGAAGAGTCAGAATTAATGGAAACGAGTCCTTAACTGACATAGACTAAGAATAACTAGCAAGAGGTCCTATAGTTGTCTACGTGAGATGCGGTGAACCTGGGCACGACAGTTAATGGGGGAAAAAGGGGAAGGTCGGTTCTACAGAGTGTTGTTTACAGACAATGGGACTAGGGAATGGGGGATTGGGGATAGTTGGGGAGTATTGGGGAAATAGGGGAATATTTACAAGCGGATATGGAGGCCAAATCCCATATCCGCAACAGTATATTACTTTGGACATCCAGCGGGCGTGGTGCATTGCTCCGGGTGACATGAATCGCACTCCTCTGGCAGGAGCAGCACCGAGAAAGACAATCACAAGTTCCAAGAATTCTTTATAATCATCTCTCGGCTGACTCTGTTCAAGATGCTTGTTGGCATAATCGATAGTGCCTTGCTTTATGTCTTCCACTAGACTTGCAACGTCATCAGCTGCAATCCCTGGTTCATACTTGGCCGTGTCTATGAATCCCCAGTATTCCTGGAAGCGTTTGAAGAGTGGAACCTCGGGAGAAGATTTGGCTCCCAATCCCATACACACTTGGAACACTGCACCAATTATCAATTCCATAATGTGATGCCTGCAAGCTGGTGACAAGAGCTCCTTCTCAAGCTTCTGCTCTAGGACACAGGCACCAGCAATCCGACCAGTGTTTGAGCTGGTCGTGTCAAAACACATAGCCCGGATGCTGTCGGCTACGCCCCAGTCTTCAATGGCTCCAAAGACAGCAGCAGCCTGAGCCTCGCCTGTTCCAGATGGAAGCTTGGCAACTGTGAGTAGCTGAGAAACTCCTTTCCCTGAAACCAATACTGGCAGGCGATCAACCTCTTTTCCAATTAGATCAAGGATCAGTTTGCCGTCCCAGTGAACAACAAGGGGAACGTTACCCTGAAACTCCGCCTTTATATTTGCAGATCTCTGGACTCGGTGTTGTACTCTTTGTCGGCGAATTGAGTCTCTGTTTAGAGCAAGTTCATCAATGTTCTGTCCCAAGCTTTTGGCAGTTTCTGCTATAACAAAAACGGCTTTGCGGTCTGACACTTTTGTGCGATCTAGAGCGGTTGCGAGTTCTTCAGTAACGACAGTTTTTCGCCCCCTCTTTCTTTTTCGTGTCTGAAATGTGATGCGTCCAGCAGCTCCCTCACTTGCATTGTCTCCAGTTTCCATCTTTTCACTATCTTCTGCTGAGCTGTTTTCAGATTCAGAACCAGATGAAATCAGTTCAGCTGTAGAAGCTGCTAACTGTTTCATTTGCTCCATTCGCTGTCGCCTGGCAAGCATTTCCTCCTCTCTTTTGGACGCCGTTTTCTCCTTTGCAGCAAGCTTTACATCTACTCCAGCCAGCGACCCCCTTCTTCCCTTTTCTCGCTGGGCTAACAAGAAATCGTTGTCTTCTTGTAATACTGACGTATTGGTCAGAGCATCAGCGTGAGCGACATCAAAAAGGTCTTCAAGCCTGGAAACAAAAGCCGACTCTCTCGCGAGTTGAGTTGGTGACGTTCGCGCTTTGTTCTTTTTCAGAAGACGCCATTCTTCAAATGTCTGCTCAAGCTTGGTTTGGCAGTTTGGATGAGCTCTCATCGGGATTCTAGCTTTCTTCCAAAAGTTAGCTATTTCCATGATGGTAACATCCGACGATTGTCTTACGGTCTCCTTCAGATCGAGATGGTGATGTAGGAAGAATCCAAGAGCCATACGCAATGATGGCAACTTGCTGCCACTTAATTCAGTCACAGAGTCGCCAAGGAGATACAACTTGGTTTGAGATCTTGTTGCTTTTTCCACAGATGACATTTTCAATCAGATATGAATCTGAAAGAAGTAGAACATAGCATTAAGAAATTAAGAATCAAGAAAATTCAAACAGTTCTATTAATAACTGAGCAGTGAGCACAATGCCTCAAGCAATTACACAAACATACTGCTGCAACAGTGTTGCAGCTGTTAATGGACTGACTATGCTGACTAAGCGAGTCCAAACAGTAAACAAGTCTGAACATGTCTGGAATATAAATTCATGGAAAATTTGCATTATCAATTTATCAGCAAAACAATGGGATTCGGATGATTGGTTGGATTAATAGATATGAACCAGTTGAACCACAATGATTATGCTTCTATAATCTGATAATATTATACCATGTTTGTACACCCATTGTGTCTGTGATTCTCTGCAAAGCCTGAGATAACTTCGTTTTTATTTTCAAATAGTGTTCTGTGATACACCTATGTACAGTGTTTACTTTTAGATACTATGGTGATAAGCGTTCCCAGGTCAGCGATACATCTCATTTTAGCATTTATTGTCTAGCAGACTCTAGCTCAACGAACATTTTACTCTTTTATTATAACATATATTGTGTATGTACAATGTACATATTACTACTGTAATTATTTATTTAATGGAGCACAGAGTTTTATAACTTAAAGGTTTTATCTGTGTTCCCAGTAATTAATTTTACCACAATGATTGCATGTTGTGTTCCGGTCCGGTCCCTCGAGCGACGGGGCTTGCTTTTATCTCTCCACGGCATCAAAGTTTGAGTGTTTTCCCGTTCGTTTCTTTGTCAAATTTCCGCTGCGTATTTTGTTGTGTATGTGTTATTGTGTGTTTCTATTTGGTTTTGGTTTTGTAGTTGTTGCAAATTTGTGTGTAATTAGTCGTTTCTTTGTCCGCGCCTCGTGCGGCCTGGTGTCTCGTGCGGCCTCCTCGTCTCGACTTGTGCCCCGCCCCCTATATTCTCGTGTTCTTTCACCTCTGCTCCTGCTTTCTCAAATCCACGTTCTCACTTAGAGACTTTTCCCAGATTGTTTTCATGGTTTTGGTTAAATATTTATTTAAATATGTTTAAACTGCAGCGGTGATCCCCCCCCCCCCCACTCCCCCCCCTACTCCCCCCCTCCCAGGATTTCGATGTTTTAAACGTTTCCCAGTGTCTACCCTGGATAAGAATAGGTACGCCGTATCCCTGCGTGTCGTAGGAGGCGACTAAGAGGGTTGGCATCAGGAAGGGCATCCGGCCATAAAAAACATTGCCTCAAAAAGAGAACCATAACAATTACAACTACATGTGGGCAGGGTACAGCCCGAAGTGGAGATCGGTTTCTGAGGTTTGGGACATGGAATGTAGGGACAATGACAGGGAGATCAGGAGAAGTGGTGGAAGTATTGGTCAGAAGAAGAGTGGACATATGTTGTGTGCAAGAGACGAGATGGAAGGGAAGTGGTGTGAGAATGGTGAAGGGTAGGCAGGGACAGAAATACAAGTTTGTGTGGCAAGGGTGCCTGGAGGGCGTGAATGGTGTTGGTGTCCTGTTTTCTGAGGAGTTTGTAGACAGTGTGGTGAGTGTGACTAGAGTGAGTGATAGGTTGATGATGGTGAAAATGATGATTGGAAAGCTCTTGGTGAACGTCATCTCGGGATATGCTCCGCAGGTTGGTCGGAGCGATGAAGAGAAGGAAAAGTTCTGGTGTGCGATAGAGAAGCTGATGGAAAACGTGAAAGATGAGGAAGTTGTTGTGGTAGGAGGAGACCTAAATGGACATGTGGGAAGGAGTATGGATGGTTTTGACTGAGTTCATGGGGGTTACGGATATGGTGTGAGAAATGGAGAAGGTGAAAGGATTTTGGAGTTTGCTGATGGAGCTGATTTGTTGATTTGTAATACTCAGTTCCAGAAAGAGGATAATAAGCTTGTTACATACACGTCAGGTGGGTCGACGAAAACCGTTGACTACCTGATGGTGCGTAGGCGAGATAGGGGGCACCTCCGAGACACAAAGGTGATCCCGGGGGAGGAGGCTGTTTCACAGCACCACTTGGTTGTCTGCGACGTAAGGGTGAAAGGTGCGAGGAGAGCTCGGCGGGTGAAGTACCAAACGAGAATGAAGGTGTGGAGGTTGAAAGAGGTGACAGTAAGGGAGGCATTAAAAGAGAGGCTGAGTAGGGTCGAGGATGATGTGGTTGAGCTTGAAAGTGGTTGGATGTCAATGAAAGCTAGTCTGTTGGGAGCCGTTGGTGAGGTATGTGGATGGACAAAAGGACCACCGAGGCACTCGGAAACATGGTGGTGGGATGATGAAGTTGGAAAGAGGATTGACGAGAAGAGGAAGAAGTTCAAGGAGTGGCAGAAGGCGAAGGGTACGGGAGCAAAAACAGCAGAGCATGAAAGTTATAAGGCAGCCAGGAAGGCTGCAAAGAAAGAGGTAGCAAAGGCGCAGGAGGCATGTAGGAAAATGTTCGGAGAACGCTTGGATTCGGAAGAGGGTCAGAGAGCGGTATTCAGGATTGCAAAGCAGATAGCGAAAGAGAGGTGTGATGTGATGGGGGTGAGCTGCTTGAAGGATGAAGTGGGACAAATCGTTGTCGAACCAGATGGAATTAAAGGAAGATGGAAAAGATATATGGAAATGCTGTTGAATACAGAGAATGAATGGGATGGCAACATAGAGAGTAACCCAGTTTTAGGACCGGCAGAGAAGATAACTGAGAAGGAAGTTGAGGAAGCGATAAAAGCAATGAAGGGTAGAAAAGCGGGAGGGCCGACAGGAGTTGTGGGAGATATGTTGAAGGCAGCAGGAAGTTGGGGTGTGAAGAGAATGACAGAGATCTGTAATCTGGTGGTGAAAGAAGGCCGCATTCCAGTGGCTTGGGAACTGAGTACCCTCGTCCCTCTATACAAGGGGAAAGGTGACCCTCTGGAGTGTGGCTCGTACCGAGCGATAAAGTTATTGGAGCATGGAATGAAGGTATTGGAAAGGGTGTTGGAGAGGAGGATAAGGAAGAAAGTGAAGATCGACAAAATGCAGTTTGGATTTATGCCAGGAAGAGGAACGACACACGCGCTTTTCATTGTGAGGCAGTTGCAGGAGAAGTACATGGAGAAGAGGAAGAAGTTGTTTCTTGGGTTTGTTGATCTGGAGAAAGCATTTGATCGGGTTCCACGCAAAGTATTGACATGGGCATTGAGGAAGTTAGGAGTGGAGGAATGGTTGATCAGAGTAGTGATGGCAATGTACAAAAGAGCGCGCACAGCTGTAAGGACGAAGGACGGGAACAGTGGTGAGTTTGAGGTGAAGGTGGGAGTGCATCAGGGGTCGGTACTGAGTCCACTACTATTTGTAGCTGTGATGGAGGTGCTGGCTCAGAACGTAAAGGAGGGTTTACCGTGGGAGTTGTTGTATGCAGATGATCTGGTGTTGATTGCGGAAAGTATGGATGGACTGAAGGAAAATATGAACACGTGGAAGGAATGTATGGAGACAAAAGGTCTGAAGGTGAATATCGGAAAGACGAAGGTGATGGCAAGTGGTAAAGCATGTGGTGAGGTGGAAAGAACTGGGAAGTGGCCCTGTGCTGTGTGTAGGAAGGGTGTCGGAGTGAACTCCATTCAGTGTACAATCTGCGCTGAGTGGGTTCATCAAAAATGTAGTGGTCTGAGAGGGTCATTAACCAGTGTGGCAGCTACATTCAAATGTAAGGTGTGCACAGAGGGAGCTGCAGACGGAGGAGGGGAGGAGAATGGAGGAGGGGAGGAGAATGGATGAAGGGAGGGGAGGAGAATGGATGAAGGGAGGGAGGGAGGAAGGGAGGGAGGGGAGGAGAATGGATGAAGGGAGGGACGGAGGGAGGAGGAGGAGAATGGATGAAGGGAGGGAGGGAGGGGAGGAGAATGGATGAAGGGAGGGAGATGGGAGGGGAGGAGAATGGAGGAAGGGAGGGGAGGAGAATGGAGGAAAGGAGGGAGGGAGTGGAGGAGAATGGAGGAAGGGAGGAAGGGGGGGGAGGAGACTGGAGGAAGGGAGGAAGGGGGGGAGGAGACTGGAGGAAGGGGGGGAGGAGACTGGAGGAAGGGGGGGAGGGGGGGAGGAGACTGGAGGAAGGGAGGGAGGGGGGAGGAGACTGGAGGAAGGGAGGAAGGGGGGGAGGAGACTGGAGGAAGGGGGGGAGGAGACTGGAGGAAGGGGGGGAGGGGGGGAGGAGACTGGAGGAAGGGGGGAAGGGGGGGAGGAGACTGGAGGAAGGGGGGGAGGAGACTGGAGGAAGGGAGGGAGGAGAATGGAGGAAGGGAGGGAGGAGAATGGAGGAAGGGAGGGGGGAGGGGGGGAGGAGAATGGAGGCAGGGAGGGAGGGGGGAGGAGAATGGAGGAAGGGAGGGAGGGGGGGAGGAGAATGGAGGAAGGGAGGGAGGGGGGGAGGAGAATGGAGGAAGGGAGGGAGGGGGGGAGGAGAATGGAGGAAGGGAGGGAGGGGGGGAGGAGAATGGAGGAAGGGAGGGAGGGGGGGAGGAGAATGGAGGAAGGGAGGGAGGGGGGGAGGAGAATGGAGGAAGGGAGGAAGGGAGGGAGGAGGGGAGGAAGGGAGGGAGGAGGGGAGGAAGGGAGGGAGGAGGGGAGGAAGGGAGGGAGGAAGGGAGGGAGGAGGGGAGGAAGGGAGGGAGGAGGGGAGGAAGGGAGGGGGGGAGGAGAATGGAGGAAGGGAGGGAGGGGGGGAGGAGAATGGAGGAAGGGAGGGAGGGGGGGAGGAGAATGGAGGAAGGGAGGGAGGAGGGGAGGAAGGGAGGGAGGAGGGGACGAAGGAGGGGGGGAGGAGAATGGAGGAAGGGAGGGAGGGGGGAGGAGAATGGAGGAAGGGAGGGAGGGGGGGAGGAGAATGGAGGAAGGGAGGGAGGGGGGGAGGAGAAGGGAGGGAGGTGGGGAGGAGAAGGGAGGGAGGGGGGGAGGAGAAGGGAGGGAGGGGGGGAGGAGAATGGAGGAAGGGAGGGAGGGGGGGAGGAATGGAGGAAGGGAGGGAGGGGGGGAGGAGAATGGAGGAAGGGAGGGAGGGGGGGAGGAGAATGGAGGAGGGAGGGAGGGGGGGAGGAGAATGGAGGATGGGAGGGAGGGGGGGAGGAGAATGGAGGAAGGGAGGGAGGGGGGAGGAGAATGGAGGAAGGGAGGGAGGGGGGGAGGAGAATGGAGGAAGGGAGGGAGGGGGGGGAGGAGAATGGAGGAGGGAGGGAGGGGGGGAGGAGAATGGAGGAAGGGAGGGAGGGGGGGGAGATGGTGGAAGGGAGGGAGGGAGGGAGGGGGGGAGGAGAATGGAGGAAGGGAGGGAGGGGGGAGGAGAATGGAGGAAGGGAGGGAGGGGGGGAGGAGAATGGAGGAAGGGAGGGAGGGGGGGAGGAGAATGGAGGAAGGGAGGGAGGGGGGGAGGAGAATGGAGGAAGGGAGGGAGGGGGGGGAGG
>NC_136273.1:27718880-27923880 GCF_964187855.1 Myxine glutinosa
GGCATTTTGGAGCGCAATGTTCAACCCAGTGTCAGAAAGCTGGGTCTCCATCGAAGGTCATGGGTCCTGCAGCAGGACAATGACCCCAAACACACAAAAAAAGCACCCAGGAATGGTTCAAGACAAAACGCTGGACTGTTCTGAAGTGGCCAGCAATGAGTCCAGATCTAAATCCCATTGAACACCTGTGGGGAGATCTGAAAACAGCAGTTGGGAGAAGGCACCCTTCAAATCTGGGAGAACTGGAGTAGTTTGCACAAGAAGAGTGGGTCAAACTGCCAGTGGAGAGGTGGAGGAAGCTCATTCATGGCTATAGGAAGCGCTTGGCTACAGTTATTCTGTCCAAAGGCCGTGCTACCAAATATTAAGTAGAGGGGGTCAATAATTTTGTTAATGCCATTAATTTTTATTTTCTGATTTAAAAGGATATATTATGTTCTGAATCAAAAACAAAGGTTCTGTAATATTAACAGTGAAATAAAGAATTGTGGAGACCAAATACTTTTGTCAAATTCAACTTATTTTTGAGAAAATTGTGAGTTATTTGAAAAAAGTGCAAGGGTGCCAATATTTTTGGCCACGACTATGTAGGTAAAAAAATAAAAATGCTCGTTAAGTAAAACTGAGCAATCTAACCAACTAGATGGTATTCATAGAATACTTACCATGTGCAGTCAACTTGGTGTAAGCCAACTCTTCTGATTTTGAAGGATTTTTTGATTTGATCCAATATGGCTGCCAGACCACGTGAGCGATGATCATAAATTTATATTCTCGAATATAATTGTTGCATAGATCATGCTCAATAAATTTCAAACAGATCAGAATGAATTTCAAAAGCATTGTTCCTGTCAAATTATGATGTCATAATTAAGCAGCTAATGACGTCATCGTTAACAACACTTATTCCCCATGCGGAGTTCTTCACGACAAGCCATGTTTCAATTTTTTTTACAAGGAGTGGTTTTGGAGAAATAGAGGTGCACCATTTTTCATTTTTTACAAGATGGTGCCTGTACCACGTGGCCTATGATGTCATAATTATCATTAAAATATTCTACAGGAGGCGCGCCTATGGCGAAAAATTCGTTTCCATCGGACCAATAGTTGCAGAGAAAAAAATTCATACTGATTGGATGAAGCATTATGTATGTATGTATGTATGTATGTATGTATGTATGTATGTATGTATGTATATATATATATATATATATATATATATATATATATATATATATATATATATATATATACATATATATATACACATATATATATATATATATATATATATATATATATATATATATATATATATATATATATATATATACACATATACATATATATATATATATATATATATATATATATATATATATATATATATATATATATATATATATATATATATATATATATATATATACTGAAACGCAAAATAAACTTACCACCTTTGAAACCTTTAAATATCAACAATAACACTGCGTGTAGTAAATGTGTGAACTTATTTGTGGACAATAGTGTCCTCACTGTCAGACAAAACGGTCACGGATGGTCACTTGAACCTTCAATGGTCACTTCATAGCACAGCTGTTGAACAGCCGTTTTGACTGTCAGTGATTAGCCAAGGGGTACGGGATGATTTTAATGAGCTGCACGTGATGTCTTGATATTGGCTTTAAAAAGGCCAGTGCAAAATGGGCATTTCAATCAACATGCCACGATTGTCAAGGGATCAACGGCAGCGTGCCCTGGGCATGCTGCAAGGCGGACTGAGCTACCGTGAGGTGGCACGTCGCCTTGGCTGTTCACACCAGACGATATCGGCCCTGGTGGACAGAGACACCCTCCACAACTCTGCAGATGACAGACCTCGATCAGGGAGGCCAAGAGTCACCACCGCAAGGCAGGACAGGCAGATGGTCCGAAGTCACCTGCGGGATCGATTCCGTCCAGCATCCCGCACTGCGGCAGAAACTCCGTGGCATGCAAACCCACGGATCTCCAATGATACTGCACGAAGACGACTCCATGACTATGGTCTGACTGCCAGAAGACCATACAGAGGCCCCGTGATGACGGCTGATATGGCGGCCCACACCATCACACTTGGGCCACCCCACCTGTTGGCTTGGCGCACGCAACAATCGGCATATCGCTCGCCAGTTCTTCGCCAGGCATGCTCACGCCCATCAGGACTGTCCACACAGAACCTTGACTCATCGCTGAAAGCGACCTCGTTCCACTGCGCCAAGGTCCACCGCTGATGCTGCTGGCACCATCTCTGTCGGTTGCGGCGATGGGCAGCCGTCATCACGGGGCCTCTGCATGGTCTTCTGGCAGTCAGACCATAGTCATGCAGTCGTCTTCGTGCAGTATCATTGGAGATCCGTGGGATTGCACGCCCCGGAGTTTCTGCCGCAGTGCGGGATGCTGGACGGAATCGATCCCGCAGGTGACTTCGGACCATCTGCTTGTCCTGCCTTGCGGTGGTGACTCTTGGCCTCCCTGATCGAGGTCTGTCATCTGCAGAGTTGTGGAGGGTGTCTCTGTCCACCAGGGCCGATATCGTCTGGTGTGAACAGCCAAGGCGACGGGCCACCTCACGGTAGCTCAGTCCGCCTTGCAGCATGCCCAGGGCACGCTGCCGTTGATCCCTTGACAATCGTGGCATGTTGATTGAAATGCCCATTTTGCACTGGCCTTTTAAAAGCCAATATCAAGACATCACGTGCAGCTCATTAAAATCATCCCGTACCCTTGGCTAATCACTGACAGTCAAAACGGCTGTTCAACAGCTGTGCTCTGAAGTGACCATTGAAGGTTCATGTGACCATCCGTGACCGTTTTGTCTGACAGTGAGGACACTATTGTAGACAAATAAGTTCACACATTTACTACACGCAGTGTTATTGTTGATATTTAAAGGTTTCAAAGATGGTAAGTTTCTTTTGCGTTTCAGTATATATATATATATATATATATATATATATATAGGGTTAACAAGGAGAGATGCAGAAAATAGGGCAAAATGGAGAAGATTGTCATGGGGACCGCAAGGCTAACCCCCGTTCTAGCAGGGAAAATGGCCTTAAAATGCATGTTGTTGTTGTTGTCGTATATATATATATATATATATATATATATATATATATATATATATATATATATATATATATATATATATATATATATATATATATATATATATATATATATATATATATACAGTATATACATATATACATACATATATATATATATATATATATATATAGTTACGGTTCTCCGCCGCCCTTCTTCCCCTTACCAAGGGGGGATTAATCCCCTTGTTCTTTCTGGGCTTGGCGGAACCGAGACTTGAAACGCCTCTTCCAGGCAAAACGCAAAGTAGGGTTTCAGGACCAAGTCTCGCTCGTAACTAAATCCCTGCGCCTCCACGGAAGCGAGGAAGCAAGCCTCGCACGAGCCACGTGTGGTTTGGGTACGCCGAGCGGATTGAGTACCACGTGGTCCGTGCAGTTTAGGTAGTGGAACCCGATTCGAGCGGTTCTATTCGTACCATGCTTAGCCAATGAGGAAATCACAGGAACGAACGAATGGAAAAAAAGGAAGAACATAGGTTTAATTATTCCCACACGTATATACAATGATCGGGACGCAGAGACACAGAGCAGCACTTAGACAGTCTTATCTTACTTCCCAGACTCGGGCCCGTCACACTCACACAGGGAATTGCAGATGGGTTGATGTTCAGCCAAACGCGTCGACGTGGTCGTCCAGGAACGGCCCCGTCCGGCTCTCCACGGTCCCAGCACGTCCCGCGAAGATGGCAGTACAGTAGGAGGTGGAAGGAACCTCGTAGCACGTCTCCCGAACAAACGCAGCCGATGAGGTATAAGGGAAAATGCGCGTCTCTCAGCGCGGCTGGCGATTACACAGCCGTTATCACTCGCGCGACTTAATGCACTGTACGTGGCTCGGCCTCCAGCTCAACCGAGCGTCACTTTATAATAGCGCGTATTCCGGTTCATGCGCGTCTTTGTTCACCCGCATATCTCTCAATGTTCTTTGACGCTCTCAACTCCTGCTCGTCAACGAGTCCTCCTGGTTGGTCAGTGTGCACGAGTCCTCTCTCTCTCATCAGTGAGTCCTCAAGTTCTTTCATCAGCGAGTCCTCAAGTCTTCTCGGGGGCTTTGCACGATGGGTTCTATAGATACGCCCGAACCTTCTTGAACCCTCTCGAACCTTCCAACCACGCCCTGTGACGCAGTGCTGCCGCCACACCCTCTGAGCCCTGGTTGGCAGCTCGTGCTTACCGTCAGCTCCTCTGCCGCCCTCATTCGGCTCCGCCCGGACCCTCCTAGGCCTGCCTCGTGTTAATTCGCCCAAAATAAACCAAAGTCAGCGCAAAAGGGCACGAGGCTAGGGAGGCTGGAGAGTCAGTAGAAGTAGGACCTATTCTCCTGACTCTACTCAACGCAGAACTAACATAGGAAAAGGACTAAGCTCACAAATACTAAGAAATAACTACACTATCGTGAGGCTCCATGTTGCTTGGGTGACTGAGGGGAAATTTTAACCTTTATTATACCAAACCTCAAAACCGCACCAATATATCTATATTATAATAGCCGTAGATGATTCTGTCTGTCTGTCTGTCTATCTGTTGGGTGTCTGTCCGGGGTGTGGCTTACTCGGTTTGCAGAGTAGCTCCACCCATAGCTCCACCCATTCTGGGAGAGGCTTCATATAATTATAAACAAATATCCACCATTTTATTAACTCGCATAGCTTTGAGGCCTGTTTTGTAGGCCCGTGGTGTCTTGCTCTCTCTCCCAGTTTTATTTCAAATCAAATTCGATATATCATTTCATTTTTCACAGTCGCTAACATAGTTTTAGACTCAGTTGAAAAAAAACGGGAAGAAAATCCGATGAAAGTTGCTGTTTATAGAACGAAATGAATTTTCAAACGCCTGTAACTTCAAGGCCATTGAGTCTCTCACGCCTTTATCTCCAATCTAACTCACCATATGATTTCATTTTTATCGATGATTTAGACTCGGTCTCAGCAATAATTGAGAACATTCCACACACGCGGGAAAATGCAGAGATATATTTTAAAAATCGCGTCATGGTGTATCATACACCGCCCAACATGACACCGACGGCAACGTGTCGACATATATTAAAAATTCGCTTTTGCTTTTCCGTTAAGATATATTACTTTTTCGTTTGATGACAGTCGTCACAAAAACTCCACCACGTCACAAAACTTCATTTTGGAAGCTTTGAAGTGGTTTGTCAAAGTAAAACTGTCAACTAGAAAACATCTCAAAATGTAAAGCCCGTTCGCATCCACATCCAAGATGCATTTAAATGAAACTTGATGAGAACAACTAGCACAAGTGCACTTCGTTGACCTTTTCGGGGACCGTGGTAGTTGTTGTTTTTTTGGTCCCCTTTTTGAAGCAATGTTTTACGGCCGGATGCCCTTCCTGATGCCAACCCTTTTTGCCGCCTTCAACGACAAACAGGGAATTACCAGTGAACTGGTACTCAATTAGCCGACCTCGGAAGGATGACAGGCTGAGTCAACCCCCCTGGCATTAATTCGGCGATCGACCGAGATTCGAACCCAGGATCCTAGGATCCTAAGCCGGCACCCTAGCCGCTAGCCCAACACCAGGGATAAAAAAAAAAAAAAAAAAAAAAAAAAAAAAAAAAACGTCAACAATGATGCCGACATATATTTCTTCGTTTTTATTTCATTCAACATTATTATCCGGAAGTAAAATATGTTTCAGGAAATTACCGAGAGATATTTCTTCGTTTTTTTTATTAGTTATGTGCGCATTCACTTTAAATAGGTTTATTTGAAATCTTTAATTTTCCACAATATAATTTACTTGCCATTTATCATTTGATGATTACGAGACAAATTCCTCTTGAGGATCGTGACAATTCATGCGCTGCGTGGAAACTTCTATTTCCAAAATGAATGAGACGCTCGATGAAGAACGCAGACTTGAACAGGATGTAGCAAGAAAACGAATGAGACAGGCGAACGAGTCCATCGACGAACGTCAATGCAAACTTGCGGGGTCACCCGTGGGAATCCCACGGGCATGGATGTGTGTGACATTTCGACATATTGAGTTAGATGCTGCACATTCATTTTTACAAAATGGTTACTGGCAAGTCATCAGATCCAGAAATGGTGTAATGAACACAATTTATTTACGCGCAAACACGAAAGCAAGACGGGCCGATTCCGATTCCGACGGGCGAGACGGGCCGATTTGGAGCAAGAAAAAGAACGAGACGGGAGAAAAACGAGAGAAACGAGACGGGGAAAGCCGATTGGAGAGGCGAGTGAGGAGCGATTGGAGAGGCGAGTGAGGAGCGATTGGAGAGGCGAGTGAGGTGCGATTGGAGAGGCGAGTGAGGAGCGATTGGAGAGTAGAGTGAGGGGCGATTGGAGGGGAGTGTGAGGCGTGATTGGAGAGGAGTGTGAGGCGCGATTGGAGAGGAGTGTGAGGCGCGATTGGAGAGGAGTGTGAGGCGCGATTGGAGAGGAGTGTGAGGCGCGATTGGAGAGGAGTGTGAGGCGCGATTGGAGAGGATTGTGAGGCGCGATTGGAGGGGAGTGTGAGGCGCGATTGGAGAGGCGAGTGAGGCGCGATTGGAGAGGGGAGTGAGGAGCGATTGGAGAGGCGAGTGAGGAGCGATTGGAGAGGCGAGTGAGGAGCGATTGGAGAGGCGAGTGAGGAGCGATTGGAGAGGGGAGTGAGGCGCGATTGGACAGGCGAGTGAGGAGCGATTGGAGAGGCGAGTGAGGAGCGATTGGAGAGGGGAGTGAGGCGCGATTGGACAGGCGAGTGAGGCGCGATTGGAGAGGAGTGTGAGGGGCGATTGGAGAGGAGTGTGAGGCGTGATTGGAGAGGAGTGTGAGGCGCGATTGGAGAGGAGTGTGAGGCGCGATTGGAGAGGAGTGTGAGGCGCGATTGGAGGGGAGTGTGAGGCGCGATTGGAGAGGTGAGTGAGGAGCGATTGGAGAGGGGAGTGAGGAGCGATTGGAGAGGTGAGTGAGGAGCGATTGGAGAGGCGAGTGAGGAGCGATTGGAGAGGCGAGTGAGGAGCGATTGGAGAGGCGAGTGAGGAGCGATTGGAGAGGCGAGTGAGGAGCGATTGGAGAGGCGAGTGAGGAGCGATTGGACAGGCGAGTGAGGAGCGATTGGAGAGGCGAGTGAGGAGCGATTGGAGAGGCGAGTGAGGAGCGATTGGAGAGGCGAGTGAGGAGCGATTGGAGAGTAGAGTGAGGAGCGATTGGAGGGGAGTGTGAGGCGCGATTGGAGAGGAGTGTGAGGCGCGATTGGAGAGTGTGAGGCACGATTGGAGAGGAGTGTGAGGCACGATTGGAGAGGTGTGTGAGGCACGATTGGAGAGGGGTGTGAGGCGCGATTGGAGAGGAGTGTGAGACGCGATTGGAGAGGCGAGTGAGGGGCGATTGGAGAGTAGAGTGAGGAGTGATTGGAGGGGAGTGTGAGGCGCGATTGGAGAGGAGTGTGAGGCGCGATTGGAGAGGAGTGTGAGGCACGATTGGAGAGGAGTGTGAGGAACGATTGGAGAGGAGTGTGAGGCGCGATTGGAGAGGAGTGTGAGGCGCGATTGGAGAGGAGTGTGAGGCGCAATTGGAGAGGAGTGTGAGGCGCGATTGGAGAGGAGTGTGAGGCACGATTGGAGAGGCGTGTGAGGGATTGGAGAGGAGAGGAGTGTGAGGGATTGGAGAGGTGAGGGATTGGAAAGGAGAGGAATGTGAGGGATTGGAGAGGAGAGGAGTGCTAGGTGGAGAGAGGAGAGTGTCAGGTGGAGACAGGAGAGTGTCAGGTGGAGAGGAGTGAGGGGTCACATATTATGTGAAATAAATAAATTGTGTTCATTACACCATTTCTGGATCTGATGACTTGCCAGTAACCATTTTGTAAAAACGAATGTGCAGCATCTAACTCAATATGTCGAAATGTCACACACATCCATGCCCGTGGGATTCCCACGGGTGACCCGGCTAGTATATATATATATATTCCGTTGAAAGTTCACTTCCGTTGAACTTGGGGCCGACTCAGAAGAAGACCTTTGTTGGTCGAAAGCTTGTCAAATTAAAGATCGAAGTCCTGAAGCTACGTCCGCGTCTGATTTAATCTCCCGATTATTTATTCAATGCAAATGAGACGCCCTGCTCGTACTGTGGAGTTTCTACTATTTCTCACAGTTATATATATATATACATATATATATATATATATATATATATATATATATACACACACACACACAGACTTGGCATTTAATATGGAATTTTTTTTTTTGTGGGGGTGAACTTACTTTTCAAGATGTCTTAGAACCAAAAGTTCATTGGAATTATGTTGAAATTATTCTAGATTTTGTTAATGTGACCTTGAAAAGAAACAAAAACCACATTTGACATTTCAAAACAAATAAATTGATCCTTGAAAGTGATGTAAACTGATATCGAACTCAATTCCTGTGTTAAACTTCTGTACGTTTTCCAGAAGTATCTTTTTATTTTGCACATTAGCCAAAATTTTTTTAAACAAAAACAAAAGCTAAATTACGACTGGGATTACGGACAGCAAAATTACAGTTCAGTACTTCGTGCAACCCCCACGAGCATTCAGGAGAGCACGTACACGTTGAGGCATGCTGTGCACGAGATTTGCCAAGGTTTGGACAGGAATCGCTTGCCACGCAGTGACAATAGCCTGCTGCAATTCACGCACAGAGGTCGGCTACTGGTCCAAGTGGTCGATTTGACGCGTTAATTCTGCCCACAAGTTCTCTATCGGATTCATATCCGGGGACATGGCAGGCCACTCCAGATGCTCGACACCACGGTCAGCAAGAAAGTGTTGGATCATGCGAGCACGATGAGGCCGTGCATTGTCATCTTTGAAGAAAATGTTTCCTCGAAAGGCTGCACGAGCAAATGGAAGCAATGTTTCTTCCAGAATGGCCCTGTACTTGAACTGGTTCAGGTTTCCATTCAGAACAACCAGGTCAGTTTTGCCCCCTGCATGAAAAGCAGCCCAAACGGTCACCCCACCACCTCCAGCTTGGACTCTTGGCACTATACAATCTTTATCGGCTTCATGCACTTGTCTGCGCACTCGGACGCGGCCATCTTGACGATAGACCAGAAATCTAGACTCGTCACTGAAGATCACGTGGTTCCAGTGGCCTGGCTGCCATTGACGGTGCTCTCTGGCCCACTGCAATCGGCGCTGGCGGTGTTGTCTGGTCAGGCGTGGCTTACTTAGGGGACGCCTGGCACGATAGCCTGCTTGAACCAGTCGTTGGTTGACTAGCCTTCTGGATACAGGCACATTTGTCAGTTGCTGCCACTCAGCCCTAAGCCGATTAGCTGACTTGGTACGGCCATTGCGGACTAACCGGTGCAGCTGGCGATCATCCCTCCTTGTGGTTCTGCGGGGACACCCCTCTGAGCATTTCGTTTCAGGATCTTTGACACCTGACCTTGAGTGATGCCATACTGCCGAGCAATACCACGCTGTTTCATGCCGTAATTTCGTAAAGCCACCACTCCATGACAAACAGCATTGTCAAGTTGACGGACCATCTCCAGAGGAAGCAGCAATAACTTTTGGAGACGTGCAGCAGTTGTTTTCCACTAATACAGAACGCAACAACCCTTGTATACCCGACTGTGAAGCCAATCATCAAATGCACCTGTCCGTACATTTTGCCACGCCACCTGTGATATAATCCTGTTGTTGACTTCTTGCTGTGACAGACAATCAGTGACATGGTTCTTTTAACAAATAAATCACCAAAGTGTAAAAGAAACTCACCAGATTGATATACTGAGTTAAGAAAGTAAACCCAAGTCAAGAAAAAAAAAAAAATTCCATATTAAATGCCAAGTCTGTATATATATATATATATATATATATATATATATATATATATATATATATATATATATATATATATATATATATATATCAAGTAATGAACGGCGGTTGGGAATTATATCCACGATATCCATTTTTCCGTTCTCCAACCTATAGCTTTGTCTTTAAAAACGCAACGTTTCGGCCAGCAACGCAGCGTGCGCCGAGCCTCCACTAGCCTTCATCAAGAGAAGTTCCCTTGTTCAGTTGTTCACCTCCTCCCAGATATATCTGGGGGGAGGGGAGGGCCTATTCTATCAACCAATCACAAAGCTGCGTTGCGAGACCTCGTGACCATGGACCCATGCTCGGCTTCTGTTGCAAGTGTTTTGTGCGTGTTTGAGCGGTGTATTGTGTTTTGTTGTCCGTGTTGCCTGTGTCGGCTATGTCCCACTTTGTCTTTGTCCTCCTCCACGCATCAGTGTCTCTCTGGTGTATTTATGCATGAGAGGTCCGTATGCCTGTGGTAACGCCACAGTCTCCTCTGTCAATGGTGCCCGCGTTTGGCCAGTGTGCCAGGCCTCCAGTATTCGGCTCCTGGCCCGGTTCGGGGATGCCGCCAGCACGTTCACATTGTCCCATAGAGGAACATGGCCCGCCCTTATTCCATGCTTGGCGATAGCAGATCTTTCTGGGTGATTACACTCAAAGGCCTTGTGGTGTTCATTAATGCGCTGGCCTAAGGTTCTTCCAGTCTCGCCTATGTATTCTCCACCACAGTCACATGGAATGGTGTATACCACACCTGAAGAATGATTGCACAGGTGCGGTATACACCATTCCATGTGACTGTGGTGGAGAATACATAGGCGAGACTGGAAGAACCTTAGGCCAGCGCATTAATGAACACCACAAGGCCTTTGAGTGTAATCACCCAGAAAGATCTGCTATCGCCAAGCATGGAATAAGGGCGGGCCATGTTCCTCTATGGGACAATGTGAACGTGCTGGCGGCATCCCCGAACCGGGCCAGGAGCCGAATACTGGAGGCCTGGCACACTGGCCAAACGCGGGCACCATTGACAGAGGAGACTGTGGCGTTACCACAGGCATACGAACCTCTCATGCATAAATACACCAGAGAGACACTGATGCGTGGAGGAGGACAAAGACAAAGTGGGACATAGCCGACAAAGGCAACACGGACAACAAAACACAATACACCGCTCAAACACGCACAAAACACTTGCAAACATAAGCCGAGCATGGGTCCATGGTCACGAGGTCTCGCAACGCAGCTTTGTGATTGGTTGATAGAATAGGCCCACCCCTCCCCCCAGATATATCTGGGAGGAGGTGAACAAGGGAACTTCTCTTGATGAAGGCTAGTGGAGGCTCGGCGCACGCTGGGTTGCTGGCCGAAACGTTGAGTTTTTAAAGACAAAGCTATAGGTTGGAGAACGGAAAAATGGATATCGTGGATATATATATATATATATATATATATATATATATATATATATATATATATATATATATATATATATATATATATATATATATATATATATATATATATATATATATATATATATATATATATATTATATATATATATATATATATATATATATTATATATATATTATATATATATATATATATATATATATATATATATGTATATATATATATATATATATATATATATATATATATATATATATAAGATCGAGGCTCGTGTAAGAGCGAACATTAACCACAAAAAAAAAAAACGGACACATAAAACATATAATAAAGGGAGAGGGAGACAATATGGGGAGAGAGAGGG
The DNA here is from genome assembly GCF_964187855.1 of Myxine glutinosa. Lineage (NCBI taxonomy): Eukaryota > Metazoa > Chordata > Myxini > Myxiniformes > Myxinidae > Myxine > Myxine glutinosa. The sequence continues at coordinate 27,730,651 of NC_136273.1, forward strand.
AAGCACACAAGTCCAACAGTGGAGAACAGGGACATCGGAAGTCGAATTAGAGAAAAGGGACAATTTGTCGAATTATAATGTCATCACGCAGGCACCAATGTTATCATCATTAACATATTGTTGCAGATCTCAGATTACGGCGCTCCCCTTACCGAGGGGGGGTTAATCCCCTCGTCTATTAAGCTGGCCGTCCGAGTCCTAGAAGATATCGCGCTCCTTTGCGGGGTTGAGATTGACCAGGGTGACTGGTCAATGGGTTCCCAGATACCTTCGCCAACCTCGCCGCAAAGCAGGGCGCTACTTCTGCCCGAGCCACGGACAAGATGGAATTTTGCCGAGCGGTTTAGCAATCCGAAGCTCGAGCCGTTAGCAGAAAGACTAACCCGATTCTGAGCGGTTCTAATCGTGCCACCGATACTCAATGGGGAAAAGACAAAGACGATCGGACGAGAGGAAACCAAAAGGTAAGGAAAGAACAAATATGATTTATTGACTACACTAAAAGAGGAAATGAAAGGCAAGAATTTACAAAAAAAGGAAATAAAAGGACATAGGGCAACCTTATACAGTCTTATATTATCACACGCCCAGGACAATACAAACACACTTACACGAATGGGGTGGTGGTGGTGGGAAGGAAAAGAAGGGTCCAAGCAGATGGTTCCAGGCTCCGCGTCCGCCGCGAAGAATGGCAGGCAGCTTCACGTGTCGTTGGCGCGCGACCGGACCTTATTATGCGGGGGACTGGGATGCCGCGTACATAATCTTTGTGCCAACTCTCTCTCTCCCAACGTTTGTCTCAGAGGGTACCCTCGCGCAGGTCGCTCCAACAACGTGACAATCAATTGAGCGCTCCCCGCGCAGTGCATTCACAATCAGCATCCCCCGGCGCAGTCCGTCATCAATGGCCTCCCCTCACGCATCTCGTTCACAATTGATGGCTCCCTGCGCGGTCCGTAATCAATGGCCTTCCCTCGCGCAGTCCGTTTACAATTGATGGCTCCCTGCACAGTCATGTTACAAAGGCCTCCCCTCGCCATCCATCTCCGTGAGAGGGATTGGCGCTTGCGCTTTTATAACCCGCTTAGAAATCAAGCCGCGCTTCATCGAGCCACGCCTATTAATGAGCTCACCTCAGCCCTGGTTGGCTGGTGGGGGCTTACCAGCCACGCCCTGGTGGTGAGTTGACGTGGCCACACCTCGTTCTTGCCGCCCCGCCCCCTTCTTCTCCAAGCTTGAAAACGTGTTCAATGGCGGCTGAGCCAGGCAGCGAACGCTACTGGCAAGCCCAGGAACACAATTTGGAGGAAGGCTACGCCGCAATATGAGTTGACAAGGGGGCCTACTCTTATTTAATTAATACAACGCAGATTCAACTATTGGGAACAGATCCTTACCTGAAACACATACTAATGAAATAACTAAAGGAGAAGCCTGTGGTGTGCTACGTGTTGCTCGTGGCCTAACTAGGGTGTGACCTTTGACCTTTACACCAAAAATGGGAGTATTTACAGGGGATTATTTATAAGGGAATATTACAAATATTTACAAAGTGGAGGGTTCTATAAACCACAACAATATATCATTCACCATGGGCCTTACATAACAATGAGCCTTGCTTCAATTTTTTTTTTCCATCGAGTGGTTTCGGAGATATAGAGGTGTAACTTTTTTTTCCAAGATGGTGTCCGTACCATGTGACCTATAACATCATAATTATGAATAAGAAATTCTACAGGCAAAGGTGCTCCTATGGTAAAATTTCGTGTCAATCGGACCAACGTTTGCCGAGAAAATGAATTTTGAAAATGCAGACACGCACATACGCCACACGTACGCACGCAACCGAATGTCTAACCCTGCTTTTCGCTTCGCGAGTGCAGGGTAAAAATAAACACACAAAAGACAAAGTCACTGCATATTGCAAATGCAAATGTATTATACGAGTGGATATACCAGCCAAGGATGGATGATGGTATGGTATGGCACTTGCTAAGATGGGAGGGCCATACAATGACAACAAAAACAACAAAACCATGACAAACAGAATAAACTAGCCATGCCTTCGCCGACAGGTCGAATCAAAAGACACCGAGTTGTTCGTTGCTGTAAACTTAAACATATTGCATGTCTATCTGTGAATTTAAATGACGATACCAAACAAAGTGAAACGCATGAAAATGAATATTTTATAGCACATACAGTAGTTGTTGTTTGTGTGCTTCTTCCGTTTACCCCGTGCACACGAAGCGAAACACAGCGTTAAGCAATTGGTTGGCTTCTGTCTGTCTGTGTGTCTCAAAATGTCAGTGTATGATTGAGGAACAACTTAATTTAAATCGAACGTTATATTTTGAACATGAATCGGAAAACAAACCTGGAGTTTAACAGTACTTTGACTGAATTTGTCCTGATAGAGCATGTGCAGAGAGGAGTGAGATAACATTATTTTTAACCCCGAATGCTTGTCCGGCAGTCAAACAAAATTGAAAAAACATTTCAAGCAGGAAACTTGCTACTTTTAATGACGTTATGAAGGACACAAACAACAGGCATGACTAAGTAATGTAATGTGTTAGATAGGGTGGTGTAATAGACACTGCGTCAATGGCGGTAAATTCTGGAATCAATTTATTTATACGACTTTCACAATCTTTACTGCATTTGAAATATATGATTAAACACTGAAGAACACAAATCGCCATCTTGTCACTTCCAAGAACCTCCAGATTAGCAGTACTTGGACATGTTAAATGGGGTGGTGTACAAGACTGATTCAATCGTGCTAAACTTCCGGAATTTTTAACGATCTTTAAAATCATTATTTCATTTAAATTGAAGTATATTCTTCAACGCTGCACGGGGTATCGTGTTCTATGAACTGCCTAGTTTTCTTATGCTTCCAGAAATATTACTATAGGTAATTTTGTGTGGTGCTCCTTCTGTGCTTTTCTAAAGAGTTCCTGCTGTCGTAGAAGAATAAATGTTAACACGTTGGAACCGCTGCATTGAGCTCCCATTCCCGCTTCTTATTCAACCCTTAAACGTGGGCTTTTAAAAACAGGCAATCCCTGTGATTAAACGGACACAGACTTTTGTTCCAAGTAAATATAGAATTTAATTTCCAACGGTGCCATTTTTCTTTTTCTACGACAGCAGGAACCCTTTAGGATGAAGCGTGAAATACGGAGGGACGGATACTTCTACTTTTATTTAAAGTTGGAGACAACAGCCCCATGACTGTTGGCCTTGAAGCTCCACCCACCAGAATGGTGTGACGTCATCCAGCATGGTGACATGTTGAGAAAAGTCGAACTTTGACTGGGCTGAAGTCTGGTAATTATACTTACAAAGGTTGGCGAGCATGCACAGAGTGGTGAGAGGAGAAGAAGCTGGATAGGCACAGTACGTCTACTTATGTAGATTACAACAAAGCCTCTATAATAGGAAGTTTTTGCAATTAAATTCATTGAGAAATCAACAAAAGCAACATAAAATAAATAAATAAAATCTTGCAATTTATTCAGCTGTTTAACCAATATTTGCCTGGAACACCGTCCTTCGTAATGAGTCTCATCGTGAAGATCTCCCCCTGCTTAAAACAAAGTCCGAGGTTAATTTGGATGAAAGCGTTTCTCCCCACACCCCTCTCCTCCCCTCCTCACCTCACCACAAAACTATTTCATCAAAATGAGTCAAAAGCTGTTCAGATGAATCCACTGCGTATATTATAACGACCTCCTTTAACCATAACCATATACTGCACACAGTGTAATGCACTATTCACTGGGCCGAAGGTTTTAAACAAACGGGAGCTGCTCGCTAAAAAGAGACGGTGCATAATAAAAAGGTTTAATATTGCGACTCAGACCGAGTTCAACCATTCAGACCGAGTCAATGTGCAAGTTATAGCGAAAATAAACTGCAGCTCCAGAGCAACACAAGGAATTGTTTCGGTATGCGTATACCGCAAGCAGACTCGATCTGGCTCGAATAAGACGCAGCGGTCAAGCATCGTGACGCACCGCAGCTCCACGTCTGTACGGCCAGACCAGGCATGGAAAATGATCAGGAGAGGCATAATTGGCCTAAGCAACAGGCCAGACCGAGGCATTTTGCCTCTGCTGAATGTAGGCATTGAAGGATCGGCAACCTACCCAATGGGCAGGCAAGGAGATGGAAAACTGCAAACAGATGCATCAAACTAAGCTCCGACGAGACGCTTAAACTTTTTGGTGCTCTCGCGCAATTTGTTCCCCCCACACCGACAATACTAATTCCTGAATCAAGATACTACCGGCACCTTCTACACATGGAACAAACCCCCTGAAGAGATGAAATAACCCAGCGGAGACCTTTGAAGACTAAGCATTGGAAAGAATCCCAAATTAGTTGTTTTAAACATGGAAATAGAGGAGGGATTGCAACGTTAACAACACAAAACAACAGAGTGCATCGGAAAACTGGCAAAAGCACTTAGGGGTAATCCAAAAACTCAGGAATTATCTTTGGAAAAACAAGTCCCTGGACATTTCTTGGTTGTTGAAAACCACAACTCTGGTTGAATTGGATTGTGTTGGTGCTCCCATCTGAACCCCCACATGCTCCCCCTCCACCATGCCCAACAGGCTCGTTGTCCTCAGAACACAGGTTCAATTCCAATAGACAAATTGTTTGTCCAATGTCTCCCAAAGTCCTTGTCAAATTATCTCAAAGTACACCAATGTCTACCAAAGTTGTGTGTGTCCTTCGATGAGCTTTGCATCCATGAAATAAATATATAAACAACAATTCCATTCCATACACAGCAGAGTAGAAAAAATAGGAAAAAATAGGAAAGAAAGAACAAAGTGGTTTAAAAAAAAAGTCCTCGGCAAGAACAACGACCTCAATCGTGGCCTGTGTCAGCCCGACACGACTCATCAGCACACGTGGTTAAGATGTAATAACCATGCTGCCATTTCCACAACAAAATCCACTTAAGAATATTCAAATTCGTCCTTTTTCAAATATTCAAACCTCTCAAAACGAGGGCTAACACAGCAGGGAAGAGCAGCATGGAGCTACAAAATGAGCCGTTGCCTTGGATACAAGCCAATCTCAAAACAATCACAAACTCAGCCTCCGCATGAACTTCCGTGGCGATGGAGACGTCACGTTTCATGCAAACCATGCCTCAACCTGTTGTTTCTGAGCCGATAATATCCAGCTGGCAGAGACGCCAGACCCGTAAAGGGGATCGGGTCGAAGGGATCGGGTTAAATTCAACTTCCAGCTCACAATCTCTGGTAACCCATTCAACGGTTACATCACCTTCCCTAGGCACCTCGACTGCTGGCCGAGGCCCAACCCTCAGCTAAGCACTCAAAGAAAGTACGAGCTCGGAGCGGGCATGAAGTGCTTATTGCAGCACCAGGACGTCATCTGCAAGGCTCGTACGCATCTTGCTTCTTTCCCTCGTGACATTTCTTCTCTCGGGTCGCACTGCTGAGATTCACCATTCACCAATCACGATCATGAACATTAAGAACAATCAACAGAATAAACATTCCGATGGGCACAAAGGCAAGTCACATGACAGAGCGAGGCTTGTATTAAAAATACAGATGTAATAAACCCTGAGAATTACGGACCCTAACCCTACCCCTACCCCTAACCCTGAGAATCGTTATTATTCTTCCTCGTCCCAAACCTTTTGGAGCATAGATCACACGTGACAAGGTGTGAACGTTTGTGGCCCTCGAAAGGTCATCGCTCTTGTCGCGATAGTCTATACTGTAATATCCATATATAAATTGACCATATTATACATATATATATAATATAGCACATCCTCAAGTGGATCCTCCACCAAATAAAAGTGCGCACCAACTTTATAATCATATGCCTGGGAATATGAGATAGCTTCTATCTAAAAAGTGAGTGAAGAAACTTCAGAGTTTTTGAACCATTTTTCAACACTGATCAGGTGCAATAAGAGATGGGCCTGAAAGGCAGAGAAGGGTAGTTCAAGGAAACCAGAGGGATGTGATGAGAGAGTGTGGGGGATAAAGTGGGCGAGCTTGGAGATGGATGTAGAGAGGGGAGAGAACGAGAGAGCCAGAGTGATGCGACAAGAGAGGATGTGGTAGAGGGACGGAACCAGAAGGACGTGATGAATGGGTCTGGGGGTGGAGAGGGAGAGGGAACCAGAGGGTTGTGAGAAGAGGTGGGGGGTGGGGGGAGGGAGTGAGAGTGAGGGAGTTTACAGAAAGATGAAAGGAGAATGGGGAAGTGAGGGAAGGAGCCTATAGATGCGAGTAGAGGGGCAAGAATGAAAGGGAGCCAAATGGATGCAAGGAGTGGGGGAGCGTGAGGGAGCCAGAAATATCCGAGACGGGGGAAGAGGATGAGAGCATAGAAGCTAGATACCAAAGGGAGAGAGAAAGAGGAAAGGAGGGTCCAAGCCAGAAGGATAGAGGACAGAAGGGCGTGTTGAGATGGGATTGGAGGGGGGAATGACGGAGCCAGAGTAATTTTGAGGAGAGTGAAAAAATACACGCAATGACAGGAATGGGCGTGTGCAAGACCAGCTTGGATGTCGAACGAAGCGAGGGAGGAGGGTGGTACGGGAAAATAGAAACTAACAACATGCTGCCCTAGAAGCGGCAGCGGCAGAGAAGAGGAAACATGCACCGAATACAGCCAGAAGCATCCATGGCACCTTCAGCTGGAGCAACTCGCTAAATCAACATTTCCTTCTTTTTAGAAAAGCTGGGATCATCATCAACGTACCACAGCCAAAGCTAACCCGCCACCTGGCTAGATTCCACTTCATCTCGAAGGTAAGATTTGTTTTTCACCTTTCTATCAATTCTATTGAAGTGGGATCGAATGCGAAATTTGATGTCAAATAAGAAAATTAACCTGCGAGTAGCAACAATCAAAAAGACAGAATTCCATTCCGATGTGATTGGGCGATTGACAATCGTATCAACTTTTCAGAATGTAATCCAAACCAAGATCGATTTTCCATAAAACATTCCTTAAATAAATAAATCAGGCAATGCAAGGATCGTTTCACTTACTTAACGTGTCCATGAATGCATGCTGGCCTATTTCAACCGCCCTGCTAGTTAGTGCAGGCAAACCAAGCAAACTTTCCTTCAACTTTCAAAAGCATCGATGTTTATGATCGGTATAACTTTATGGCTCCGAACAAAGGTTCACCAAAACCAATAACGATGATAGACAAGAGATGATGATAATAATAATAATAATATAATAACTAGAAGGTCACTCGGTAGAGCTCATACCTCCACCAGGCTGAACAGTTTATGTTGTGTATCCCACTGATAGGCCGGATCTGGATTCGGACCTGAACCAAAATCTATTCGGCTTCTTTTTGTCATCGAACAAACTCATCCACCTAGTTTTGTCATAATCCGTCCGCAACCTTTTGAGGTATCATGGCTAGATATCGTTTTGGGCCAAATTACTCAATGGTGAAGAATCACTTTATAAAATAAACAAAAGTCTCGTATCCGCATCCAGATATTCACCAAAATGTAACCAATTTGTCTTCGTCACACGCACAACCTGTTCACCAAATTTCGTCCGAATCCATCTGTAACTTTTTGAGATATCCTGCTCACAGACAAAGAGACAGACAGACAGGGGTGAAAACGGAGGTAATAATAAATTAATTAATGGTGCATGTCTCACAAAACTTTTTTCAGAACAAACATCCGATTGACTTTTCCCCTTTACCAGAACCCCAAAACCCAATGACAAAAATGGTCCCTCCCAAGGCGAGACTGCTGACAAGGCAGAGATAATTTGGGATCGGCAAACGATCTTCGAGACGCACTTGTAGCGACTCGCACAACCAGCCGAGGCGAGAGACAAGTGGCACAAAAGGACAAAGCCATGATTGAAGGTTCACCGCAAACGAAGGTCGCCTCTTCGACTCCCTCCCACCCAGCTTCTAAATAATTTATTGCTGAGTAACATCAGTTTCTGATCCAAATTTAGCGATTGCAAGGACATCCCTCCTTTCCTTCTTCCCCTTGTGCACAGAACATTTCCCTCTTCCAACCATACGTTTTAAAAGCTGCGCCGCCACATTACATTTTCTTTCCTTTACAGGACCGAGGCTCATGGAAGAGCAAGGTGACGATGGATACGAACTGACAGTGGGGCAAAGGGGCAACAATTGGACAGAATAAACAAGGGAATGAACAGATAGGAAAAGAGGAGAGGAAGGAGAGGATGAAACAAACCCGCCAGTATAAGTATTGGGCTTGGGAGGCCTAATGGGATAATAATAAAGATTGTTGGTAAGGATACAAAATGAAGTAAGATGGCAGTGGACTGCTTGGTCGAAGTGCTGAAGGGAAGAGTGGGATTGAAGTCCGACTCTCCATGAAAGACCTCTAAAAGACCGACTGGACAACCCCTCCCATCTACTTTCTGAACAATCCTCTCCAATTAGTTCTGTCACTCAAGCTTTTGGGTCTCACAATCTGCCATTATCTTTCCTGGAAAAACCACATTTCAAATCTGGCCTCCAAAGCCACCGACTGGGCATTCTCCGTCATGCGAAGTCCTTTTTTGGCACCTCTGAGGTCCTCACCACATACAAAGCTTTCATCTGCAGTTTGATGGAGTACTGCTCTCCCCTCTGGGCTGGTGCTCCTCCTCACATCTAGCTCGGCTTCACGCTGTAGAAACCAAAGCTTGCAGAATCATTGGAATCTCCCGCGATGAAGCTAACTCCAAGGGCCTTTCACTCACTCACCGCAGGCAGGTTGGTGGTCTTTCTGTCATCTACCGAATCCTATCTGGCCTAGCTCCCCCAGCTCGATCTGTGCTCTGTCCCCCAAATATTCCAACAGGTCGCACAAGATCGGCCAGTAACCCTCTTCTGGTGAAATTGCCAAAATCAAGACTCTCTGCTCACATTCACTCCTTCATTCCTCTTTACTCCCGCCTCTGGAACAAACTCCCTCACTCTCTTCAATCCCACTCCTCCCTCCAGGTCTTTAAAACAGCTGTTCACCACCATCTCTTATCTTCCCCCATCCAAAACCTTGATCTCTTCTACCCCCGTTAATTCACCCCAGATCCACTTTTTTTTTTGGAAATACCGACTTCTTTCTTTCCTGGAAGTTCGAGCAGTGTCCGTGTGTTTTATAACTTTCCCACCACCCTCCCCCGCCTTCCCATGCCTCCTTCCCCCAAGCCCTCTCCCTCCCACGGATCTTCCGTTGACCCTGTTCTCTGCTGTTGTACTTGTGTGCTTCCATCTCTTTCCCCATCTTGGCTCACGCTCCCTTTATTGTGTGTCCGTTTGTCCTTTTTTGTGATTGATGTTAGCTCTTACACGAGCCTCGATGTTGTATACAAAAAAAAAAAAAAAAAAAAAGGCTCTGGAAAGTGATTCCACATATGGGAGAAGTGAGGACCAGAAAAGTTAGGGGGTGGGCAGGGCTGGATTTTGAGGGATTAACCAGTAGGACATTACTGGAGAGCATGTACATTCTATTATTTCTGCAGGGGGTCACAGGATTGAAATATCAGAAGGAGCAAGAGCAGAGGATAACAGGCAGGCCACAGACCTGTCTGCAATAACAGCAACAAGTCTTGTGCTTCAGCCTCATCGTGGGAGATTAGAATTACGTCAAGAGCTTTGGATTCCACAGAGTCCAAGAGAGATGAAAGTGACCATGAAGTGACCACAAGAGAGATGGAAGGAGAGTGACTACTCTCCCCTATGGGAGACCAGCCCATAGGGGAGAGTAGAGTTTGCCATTGAGCCAAGAGCAATGGCCTTGTCAACTGTCGGTAGCTCAAAAAAAAATTCAAGGAAAGACTTGGGACGACTGAGGAAGACCAGTCTGTGGTTGGCTGTGCTATATGGTCTGCTCGACAGGGTGAGACCTAGGAAGTTGAAGAGACCAAACCTCTTCCAGCAGCAGACTATGGATAGAGATGGGTAGGTTAGTATGATAATCCTTACAAAATTACAGGGCGAGACAGATTTTCAAAGATTGAAAGACACGTTCCACTTATCATAAGATCAACCAGCAATTAATAATTTCCAAATAAGCAGAGTGAAACAGCTGCCATCTGTCTAGCAGAGGAATGAGGTGTTGCACGAGAATGCGAAGCCGTTAGCAAGAAGGAAGAGGGTTTCCAAAAAAACTGGAGAGGTCATTTATGTAGCTAAGGAACAAGACTGAGCATAACAACTGCCTTGTGGCAATGCAGCCTCCATTGGGAAAGGAGAGGAGGTAGTTACATTTGGAGGAAGTCACAAAAAGGTAGGAAGGTGCCTCAAATGACACCGGCAGAGACCTTGACTCCAACTACATCCTGGTATGGATGAATGCTGCTGAAAATTCTTTGCCAGCTCAATCAATAAAATGCGGAACGCGGCAATGAAAGCACGATAGCAACCCCGAGCAGCCAAGTCAAAGTAAACAATTTTAATTTCACCATAATTTTACCCGTGACTCACGGACGGATATGCACGTGTACATGTATACGCGTGCGTTCAGATTACAATAGTCTATCCTATCCTTCGGGACCAGGCGAGACTAATGAGCACGGGCCGCCCTCTTAAAAATAACGGAACGTCAACAATATTTTTTTAACCGCAAAGTGTTCGGAGCTCCAATTATTATGTATACCTTTACTTTATATTCGAGCAACTACCAAGAGACTATTGTGATGCCAAAAACCATTTGCTACAAGTGTAAGCCCCCGTATGACGAACCAGAGGCCAAATACAATTATCAATGAGAAAGGTTTATTCATAAAATGAAATAGAGAGATTTTCCTGTAAATAAGATAGGCTGCATCGAGCCAATAAATAAATAATGAGAATAATATGTTCTGGCACAGCAGGGGGGACAGCACAAGAGGAAAAATGATTGGCTAGGGAAAGGAACCCTTGTGGTCCTGTCTGGGTGTATGGGACGAGGGCTGGGAAGGGTTAAGGTTTCTGGCACAAGTTAATGTGACTCATGGTCTTGCCCGCAAAACAGAGCTCAATGTTCTCCGTTGGCTCAATAAGCCAAACTCATTTAGGCCAAATGTGGACCTCAAGCCCACGGAACAAACTGAAAACAAATAAATCAACGTATACAAAGACAGCTTGTCAAGAGCAAATTGTACAAGTGAGCACCCCTGGAGTATTAACACCACCAGATGTATAACAAGCAGGCCTCCCTGCTTGGCACGGTGCCCGTATTATCCAAAGCATATCTCTATCTCGAAGGAAACGTCACATGGAATCGGTGTGACAGTTGAGGGTATCTTGGTATTCTCAATTCTCCTTGAGGACGACGCGTACCTTTATCCGAATGCGTGCCCAACAGGATGGACGCGTTTTCCTTGTGGTGTGCACTAACCATCGCCATAACGGCCTCGGCGCAAGACTACAAAGACACGTACAGGGTCGCAAACTACAGGTAAGCAGCACCCTTCGCTTGGCAGGGGAGAAGGGTTACACAATGGCGGAGGAATATTCCGAGCTCAGCCACAAAACCCGAGTGCAACATCTGCCTCGGCACGAACAAACAATCGAGCAATAACTCCTGCCCTAACTGCCTCTCCTGCAAAGCTCGTTTTCCATCAAGCGGAGAGTGGAACGGAAAGCGGACTGAAATGTGCCAGATCTCATTTGCTTTGAGAAATAATGGGGTGGCAGAAATGGAGCCAGTGGACTGTCGCACCTGCAAAAGTGTTCAGGCGGGAATATGTGGGGGTTTCAGAGCTGGGCCAGCCATCGGACTTAGACCGATACGAGCTCGCTTTGCATTCGTATCTATTCTCAACTCCTCACCTCCCTCATTCTCCCCATCACCTTTATCAACCCCGTGGAGCTAGTCCGTTCTCCCATATAAATGTCCTCTACAGGAAGGAAGGGAGGGAGGGAGGGAGGGAGGGGATGTGTTGAATGGACATTTCTCAAATTCCTTTGTTTTTATTTCACCAAACACTAACAAAGGGCAAATACATTTGCATTTGAGCTGTTGGCTCCAAACAAATCTGGCAAATGCTCGTGGTTCGGAAGAAGATTCTAAACCAGCATTTCCCAACCTGGGGGAAATTTTAGGATTCCAGGGGGGAAACAAATTCCAAGGGAAATACAATATTAGCATTCGTGTAATATTGTGCTTTAGTGAATAAATCTCAAATCTTTAAATCTTTTGTTCTTCGACTTTTTACTTTACATAAACATTTATAACATCGTCGGTAAATAAAAATTTATATACAATAATTTTTAAAAATAAAATTTATATGTGTGTGTGTGTGTAGGTTTGTATGTATGTGTAGGAGTGTGTGGGTGTTGCTATATTTTTATGTTATTTGTGTTATTAAGTGAATAAATTTTGTGTTTTGGCTACTTTTTTCCTTGTTCATATATATATATATATATATATATATATATATATATATATATATATATATATATGTATATATATATATATATATATATATATACAGACTTGGCATTTAATATGGAATATTTTTTTTGTGGGGGTGAACTTACTTTTCAAGATGTCTTAGAACCAAAAGTTCATTGGAATTATGTTGAAATTATTCTAGATTTTGTTAATGTGACCTTTAAAAGAAACAAAAACCACATTTGACATTTCGAAACAAATAAATTGATCCTTGAGAGTGATGTAAACTGATATCGAACTCAATTCATGGACAATACTGTGTTAAACTTCTGTACGTTTTCCAGAAGTATCTCTTTATTTTGCACATTAGCCCAATTTTTTTTTAACAAAAACAAAAGTTAAATTACGACTGGGATTACGGACAGTAAAATTACAGTTCAGTACTTCGTGTAACCCCCACGAGCATTCAGGAGAGCACGTACACGTTGAGGCATGCTGTTCACGAGATTTGCCAAGGTTTGGACAGGAATCGCTTGCCATGCAGTGACAATAGCCTGCTGCAATTCACGCACAGAGGTCGGCTGCTGGTCCAAGTGGTCGATTTGACGCGTTAATTCTGCCCACAAGTTCTCTATCGGATTCATATCCGGGGACATGGCAGGCCACTCCATATGCTCTACACCACGGTCAGCAAGAAAGTGTTGGATCATGCGAGCATGATGAGGCCGCGCATTGTCATCTTGGAAGAAAACGTTTCCTCGAAAGGCTGCATGAGCAAATGGAAGCAATGTTTCTTCCAGAATGGCCCTGTACTTGAACTGGTTCAGGTTTCCATTCAGAACAACCAGGTCAGTTTTGCCCCCTGCATGAAAAGCAGCCCAAACGGTCACCCCACCACCTCCAGCTTGGACTCTTGGCACTATACAATCTTTGTTGTAGGCTTCATGCACTTGTCTGTGCACTCGGTTGCGGCCATCTTGACGATAGACCAGAAATCCAGACTCGTCACTGAAGATCACATGATTCCAGTGTCCTGGCTGCCATTGACGGTGCTCTCTGGCCCACTGCAATCGGAGCTGGCGGTGTTGTCTGGTCTGGCGTGGCTTTCTCAGGGGACGCCTGGCACGATAGCCTGCTTGAACCAGTCGTTGGTTGACTAGCCTTCTGGATACAGGCACATTTGTCAGTTGCTGCCACTCAGCCCTAAGCCGATTAGCTGACTTAGTACGGCCATTGCGGACTAACCAGTGCAGCTGGCGATCATCCCCCCTTGTGGTTCTGCGGGGACGTCCTGGCCTCGCTATTGGAGTAGGGACACCCCTCTGAGCATTTCGTTTCAGGATCTTTGACACCTGACCTTGAGTGATGCCATACTGCCGAGCAATAGCACGCTCTTTCATGCCGTAATTTCGTAAAGCCACCACTCCATGACAAACAGCATTGTCGTGTTGACGGACCATCTCCAGAGGAAGCGGCAATAACTTTTGGAGATGTGCAGCAGTTGTTTTCCACTAATACAGAACGCAACAACCCTTGTATACCCGACTGTGAAGCCAATCGTCAAATGCACCTGCCCGTACATTTTGCCACGCCACCTGTGATATAATCCTGTTGTTGACTTCTTGCTGCGACAATCAGTGACATGGTTCTTTAAACAAATAAATCACCAAAGTGTAAAAGAAACTCACCAGATTGATATACTGAGTTAAGAAATTAAACCCAAGTCAAGGAAAAAAAAATATTCCATATTAAATGCCAAGTCTGCCAATGCCAAGTCAAGTAAATAGGACTTCCGTTTCCGGTCTTGCTGGCGACGGTTCGTTTTTTTCGCAGGTCTCCACGCTCTCCATCGAAATCGAAGTTAAGTCATTGTTTCCAATTTGTATTTTCGTTATAACTGTATTTCTTTTATGGTGTATGTACGTATATTGTCCCGTCAAAGATTTTCGGTGCAAATCTTTCATACCTGTATTGAAAATCGCGTTAATTCGTGTCGTCTCGAGGTCTTGTACAGTGTACACTGTACAACCTTGAGGCTTTGTTTTTTCTCTCAGCGCCTGTCGTTGTGATCCAATAACTTTCGTTCTCTGTTTTCGCAGTCTTTCCACCCCAAAGCCTACTTCCTTATGTAAATCTCAACTCAAAAAAACAAAAAAAAAAGACTACCTTCTCTGTGCTCATTCGTTTATTCATTCTTATTCGTTCGTTCGTTCTTCGACCACGTGTTTCTCCCCCATTTCCCCAGATAGATTGTCAAATTTCAATTCGTTATTTTATCGTCCATGTGATATTGTTTGATTATAGTTAGTTTTGGTTTGAATTTCCTGTAACTCGTAATTAATTAATCGTTTTCTGCTCATCGTGTGTGGGTGGCCTTGTAGTTGTACCCCCGTCGGTGTTTTGTTAACTTGTGTGTTTTGCTTGGCTCTTGGTTTTTTCCCTTCTACCCCGAACATAATACTGTCTAACGTTCTAAATCCCCCCCCCCCCCCAAAAAAAAACAAAAAAAAACAAAAACATTTATTTTATTTTCTCCACGTGTACTGTTGTCTCATCCTGTATTTTCTGTCCAGGTGTGCTGTTCGCCCCACCCCCATTATCTCCTTGCCATCCACCGTTTGCCCTGTTCACGTGACTCGTGGTGGTCCCTCTCGGCTCTCCCCCCGTTGGTATTTTTGTGCATATAAGATTGTTCATAGTTCTGTTTAAATATTTTTAAATATGTTTAACCTTTCCCCTTCTGTTTTTTATTCAGTGGTATATTACAACACGCTGTTTTTCTTCCTATTTAAAAGGCTTTTCTCAATTTCCTCTCCAACTCTTTCCACTTCAAAAAAAAGAAATTCAATATCTTATACGTCTCCCTCACTACATGGTCTAAATTCACATTCATTCCATCCCTCCTCCATCATCCTGAACCGGATTGCTAACTTGAAAATCACAACAAACCCAATTTGTTATCAATGTTCGTCTTTCATTAATCATCCACTTTCTAAACTCCCCTCTTGCCCCTCCCATCCAAATCCCCCCCCTTGCACCTACACTCCGAAACTTCCCCCTTGCCCCACCACTCTTAAACTCCCCCCTTGCCCCTCCACTCCTGAACTCCCCCCTTGCCCTTCCCCTCCTAAACTTCCCCTTTGCCCCTCCCCTCCTAATCCCCCCCCTTGCCCCTCCACTCCTGATCTCCCCCCTTTCCCCTTCCCTCCAAAACTCCCCCCTTGCCCCTCCCCTCCTAAACTCCCCCCTCACTCCTCCCCTTCAAAACTCCCCCCCAATCCCTCCCATTCAATTCTCCCCCCATACCATTCCTCTCCAATTCTCTCTCCTCCCCCCTCCTCCTCCAAGCTGCCTCCTCCCCACTTCGTCTCCCTTCTATCTCACACCTCCACCCCCCCAAACCTTCTACTTTCCTCTGCCCCCCCTCAAACAACCCCTCACTGTGCCGCATCCCTTCACCAGCAAACCTTTCATCCTCCTCATCCTTCCCTTTCTTGGAACTCTTCTGCAACATCTGAAACACTATCAACTGCTCTCCCTACCTCCCCCTCTCATCCTTCATCTTACCCTACTCCTCCCCTCCCCTGTCCTGTACCCGATGCTCCCCCTCTCTCTTCATTAACGGTATGGACCTCAAACATCCGGGGCCTTCGCTCAAACCTGACTGATCTCTCCATACAGGTTGCTTCTGACAATCCAGACTTGATCTGCTTAACAGAGACTTTCCTCCTTCAAGATGTCTCTGATTCCTTAATATCTCTTCCTGGTTACTCCCTCCTCCGGTATGATAGACCTGAGCCTCGGCCTGGTGGTGGGGTGGCTATCTTTGTCAAAAACTCTCTTCCTCACTCTCCTTGCACTGCTCTCCTTCCTCCTCACCCGCAGGAGTACCTCTGGTTACGGCTTCCTCTCCGCTCCCACCTTTTGTTCATATGTGTTCTGTACCGTCCCCCAAACAGTGATGACTCCATCTACATTTCAATGTCTGACAACATGGACCAACTTCTATCCACTCATCCCAACTCTCTCTTCCTCATATGTGGTGACTTCAACTGTCATCATGCCACCTGGTTGGGTGTGGGTTCCTCTCTCACTAGTCATGGCACCTCAGCAAAGGACTTCTGTGACTCACTGGGATTGACACAATCTGTCAATTTCCCGACCCGGATCTCAGCCAATGGAGTATCTTCTCTTCTAGACTTGGTTATGACAAACTTCCCTGCTAATGTCTGCTGCTCTTCTTCTGCTCCAATCGGTTCTTCTGATCATGTGCTTGTCAAAGTGGACATCTCTCTGGCCATTCTCAGAGAGCCTCCTCAGCGTCGACGAGTCTGGCATTTCACTCAGGCCGACTGGGACGGTCTTCAAGCAGCCATCAATCGTCTGGATTGGTCTCCCATCTCCACTGCCTCGGACATCAATTCTTCCTGGGAATTCTTCCAAAGCAAACTGATCTCTCTCATGCACAGATTTATCCCATCTCGCCTTCAATTGTCTTACCCTTCCTCCCGTCCATGGTACACTGAATCTTGTGGTGAGGTGAGGCAGTTGCCCTGAAACAACTTGCCTTTGCCTCTTGGAAGGCTAATCCAACTGAAGGAAATCTCAGTTCCTTCCACCAAGCTCGGAACAAGTGTGTGTCTACCCTCAGGAGTGCCAGGAAGCACTATCTCTCCTCACTCAAGAATGAACTCTCAAACCTGTCTCCTTCCTCCAAATCCTGGTGGCGTCTGGTCAAATCCGTTTCTGGTGTTTGTTCCCCCTCCATCCCCTCCCTTACCTCAAATGGACACACAGTTGACATCGCACGTGACAAAGCCGAATGCCTCAACTCTGTGTTCGCCTCGAAATCCTTAGTCCCAAACCCATCTCTCTCTGTTCCCACCTTTCCCAGTCGAACCCAACTGCTCCTGGACTCTGTGTCCTTCTCTCCTGACAAGGTGGAGGAGTTTTTGTCAAACCTCGACTCTGATTCTGCAACTGGACCAGACGGCATCAGCCCACGGGTCCTAAAATCCTGCTCTGCCGCTCTATCTCACCCTCTCTCTGTTCTTTTCACCCTATCTTTTGCTCAAGGTCATCTGCCAGCATCCTGGAAATCAGCTAACATTACCGCTTTACACAAAAAAGGTGCAAAAACAGATCCTTGCAACTACAGACCAATCAGCCTGCTCCCAATTATCAGCAAAGTCATGGAATCCATCATTGCTTCGGATATGAAATCTTTCCTCTTCTCCAATGGCTTGATCTCTGATCATCAATTTGGTTTCAGACCAGGTCACTCTACTCTGGACATGCTGCTTCTGCTGTCTCAACAATGGATGGAGGTCCTCAATGCCAAACAGGAAATCAGAGCTGTCTCCCTTGACATATCAAGGGCCTTTGATACGGTCTGGCACCCAGCTCTGCTCACCAAACTCTCCTCCTATGGTATCCATGGAAATCTCCATGCATGGCTTGCGGACTTCCTCTCTGGTCGTAGTCAACGTGTGGCCCTGAATGGATTTCTCTCATCTCCCCTTCCTGTTCAGGCTGGAGTTCCCCAAGGAAGTGTGCTGGGCCCTGTGCTTTTCTGGTCTTTATCAATGATCTCTCTGACTCTCTGGAAAATCCTCTCTATCTCTTTGCTGATGACTCCACTCTCTGCCGCTCCATTCCTCTTCCCTCAGATCGGCAGTCTGCAGCCTCCTCACTCTCTGAAGACCTGGACAAAATCACAGACTGGTCAAACAAGTGGAACATGTCTTTCAATCCTGCCAAATCTCACTCTCTTACTATGTCTCTCCGAAAAGATCGACTGGACAACCCTCCCATCTACTTTCTCAACAATCCTCTCCAAGAAGTTCTGTCACTCAAGCTTTTGGGTCTCACTATCTGCCATGATCTTTCTTGGGAAAACCACATTTCCAAGCTGGCCTCCAAAGCCAGTCGCCGACTGGGCATCCTCCGTCGTGCGAAGTCCTTCCTCGGCACACCTGAGCTCCTCACCACATACAAGGCTTTCATCCGCAGCTCAATGGAATACTGTTCTCCCCTATGGGCTGGTGCTCCTGCCTCACACCTGGCTCGGCTTCACGCTGTTGAATCCAAAGCTTTCAAAATCATTGGAATCTCCCGCGATGAAGCTATCTCTGAGGGCCTTTCACTCACTCACCGCAGGCAGGTAGGTGGTCTTTCTGTCTTCTACCGACTCCTCTCCGGCCTTGCTCCCCCAGCTCTCTCTGTGCTCTGTCCCCCAAATATTCCTACCGGTCGCACAAGATCTGCCAGCAACCCTCTGATGGTTAAACTGCCGAAATCTCGGCTCTCTGCTCACCTTCACTCTTTCATTCCTCTTTTCTCCCGCCTGTGGAACAAACTCCCACACTCCCTTCAATCCCTCTCCTCCCTCCAGGTCTTTAAAACAGCTGTTCACCACCATCTCTTATCTTCCCCCATCCATAACCTTGATCTTTTCTACCCCCACTAATTCACCCCAGATCCACCTTGTTTGAAATTCCAACTTATTTCCTGGAAATCCTGGCAGTGTCCATATGTTTATACCTCTCCCACCCCCCCCCCCCCTTCACATGCCTCCCCCCCTTCACATGCCTCCCCACCTTCACATGCCTCCCCCCCAAAGCCCTCTCCCTCCCACAGATCTCTCGATGTCTCCATGTTTCTCGGTCCCTGCTCTCAAATGTTGTGTTTGTGTCCTTCCCCCTCTCTCCCCATCTTGTCTACCGCTCCCGATGTTATTTGTTTTATGTGTCTGTTTGTCTTTCTGTGTGATTAATGTTCGCTCTTTCACGAGCCTCGATCTTGTATACAAAAAAAAAAAAAAAAAAAAAAAAAAAAAAAGTCTGTATATACAGGGTGAGTCAAAAGTAGCACCCGATTTCTATTTATTAACAATTATTTATTATTAACAATATTAACAATATTTATTATTAACAACTATTATTAACAACAACAACATTATTAACAACAATTATTAACAACAATTATTAACATGACATCCCAGAAAGAATCTGACAGCCGAAAAAACAGAAATCGGGCGCTACTTTTGACTCACCCTGTATATATATGGGGGGGGGGGGGGGGGGGGTGGGGGGAAATCCGGACGGTTGAACTGGTTGAAGGGGGAAACGACAGAAAAAAGGTTTGGAACCACTGTTCTAAACGATGCGGTTTTGTCTCCACAGCATCCCCCAAAGGAAAGCGAGCACACGCAACAACAATGGTTGGTGTGCCTACACATTCAACACCAAGGAACATACAAACCGGGAAGATCACAGCGGCTGTGCCTGCGCGATGTTATCGGTAAATCTTCACCCAACCACTACGTGTTAACCACCATGTGTCAATCATAGCTTGACCGAGCTGCAGGAGCGAGTTCTTCACACTAGGAAGCTTTGAGTATTTCTCTGTTTGCAATTCACTTCCCCACAATTATGCAGACAATGATTTAGAGAAAAACTAGAACAATGGTCCCACAACCTCTGCATAGTCCCACAACGGGTAGATGCCCTCGTTCACTGTCCTAAAAATAAACAAGTTTTATTTAAATCCCTTCGGCTGTTTTCACGTATCACATTTTCACCAGCCATGACAGGATTCACATCGATCGGTGAAGCAGTTTCAGAGAAGGGGATTTTTTTTTTTAAATGAACATTTTTGGCTGGTATACCACTTCACCTATGATGTCATCATCATCATGCTTTTGCTCCTCATTAGGAGTACTTGAAAATGTGCTAAGTTTCAAATTTTTCTATTCAGTGGTTTCTGAGAAATAATTATTTAACCATTTGCTTTTAATCCATGATGGCTGCCATACCACGTAACCTATGACGTCACAATTATTTAAAAAACATTCTGCATGAGTCACTCCTACCCTGAAAGTTTCGTCTCAATCGGACATATGGTTACTGAGAAAAACGAGGTTTAGCCCGTACATACGGCCAGACAACCCGAAAAAACATAATGCCTCCGGAAACTTTGTCGGCGGAGGCATCAAAAACAACAACAACGTCAACTAGAGCAAATTCTCTCACAGCAAATTCCATTTGAATAGAGGCTTCATCATTTGTGTTGGACCAGTCCGAGTACTTACCTCATGATGCTGGGACACGAGGGTTCAAAATCCCTTCCACCAATTTGTCCATCATCTCCTAATGTCCATGTCCTGCATGCAAAATATGTACACCAGCTTCTCCATGAGCCGTTAAACATTAATATAATACGTGGGTAAATCAGTAATTAAAGTGAATACGGTTCACCGGTGAAGAAGACCGTTATACACAGACATACTCACCTTGCACATCCACACACTGTGGCCACCGCTACACAAACGGGTGGACCGTCATCGTAATAAAATTATGTTTTGTTGGTCCCTGATCCATTCCTGCACCATGACTTGGACCTCATCGGTGACTGAAGCTTCAAACACAGAGCCAAACAGATGAAGAATCTGACAGTGAGATGCTCTGTTTGGAGCACAGGCATCATCCCAACTGACTGGAAGAGGGGCCTTGTTGTCCCCTTCTGGAAAGGGAAAGGTGATCACCAGGACTGCAACAACTACCGATGGGTGACGGTACTCTCGGTGCCAGGCATGGTCTTTGCTTGGATCATTCTTGAGAGGGGTCGCCACCATCTGCTCGAGCACCAGCGACCACAGCAGTCGGGCTTTACACCAAAGACGTCAACGATTGACTGTATCCTTGCTCTTTGGGTCCTCACCGAACGCAAGTGAGAGTTTCGTCAGGGGCTGCTTTCAGCCTATGTTGATCTCCGCAAAGCATTAAATTCGGTGAATCGGGATGCCCCCTGGAGGATTCTTGGTCTTCGTGGAGTGCCACCAACGCTGATCAATCTGATCTCTGAACTATACTCTGGTATTGAGAGTGCTGTGAGGTGTGGTGGCTCCATCTCTGACTTGTTTCCAGTTGTTACTGGAGTTCGGCAGGGAAGTGTACTGGCTCCCACACTCTTCAGTGTTTGTATGGACTGGATTCTGGGGAGGATGTCGGAGAGGTCAGGCTGCGGTGCATCGTTTGGGAGTGTCAAGATCTCTGACCTTGATTTCGCAGATGATGCAGTCATATTTGCGGAGATGCTGGATATTCTTACAGGGGACCACCAGGCACTGAATGAGGCGGAGCCGCTGGGATTACGGATTTCCTGGGTCAAAACTAAGATTCAGGCTTTCAATGACATCTTGGATGCTGCTGTCTTGTCTGTGCCTGTTTGTAGCGAAAATGTTGAGTTCACGAAGAGATTCACTTACGTTGGCAGTGTTATTCATGTCTCTGCATGTTGTGAGCCAGAGGTTGATGGACGTCTGGCCAGATGGAGGCCCCTGGAGTACCATCGAAAAGTGGATGCGGCGACGCGCTGCTCCGGCGCATGCTCCCATACCTGACCTTTTTCTAACAGCACACGTGCTCCATTCCTACAATGTGAGCCACAAGTTAAAATTTTAACTACATCCAGAAACCCTTAATCAAAATGGATAAAATTTGGTGTGCATTTTTCCTCCACCACCGAAGATGACGGAGGTTATGTTTTCATCCCTGTCTGTGTGAGCAAGATCTCAAAAAGGTATGGATGGATTCGGTAAATACTTGATGGACAGGTTGGGTGTATGACAAGGATGAATTAAACCGATTTTGGTGAAGATCCATACCTCCGGGGTACTTAAAGGAGATAATTTGGCTTATTTTCTCTTTGGCCTTCTCCTTGATTGGGTGCTTCGCACAGCCACCCCAACGGAGAATGACGATTTTCAGATGTGCAGAAGAACAAGTATCCACCACCCAGTGAAGAAGATTGTCAGTTAGTGGATATGCAGAGGACCTAGCCCATCTTACATCCTAAGCGGCTGGTGGGCAATACATGTTCACCAACCTGGGCAAGCAGCCACCAAACTCAGAATGCATACCACCACCATCAAGACAAAGGTACTGACTGTCCCATTGGACCTGGATATACAGGGTGTTCCAAAAAGACCTGCACAACTTTGCTTGCTAATGGATTTAGTACCACAATTGATACAACATTACCCTTTGTTTTATATGATACAGAAACTTAAAGTATTCCTTATTTTCAGGTGTGGTGGTTTAATGTAAAATAAAATTGCGACTCCGCAAGAGAAAGCTCAATGCATCGAATGGTTCATCGAGACGAGATCCCACACACACGTTCAGCATAATTTCCGTACAAGGTGTGGAAGGAATCCGACATCGCGGACTAGTATCAGAGAGTGGTACAAAAGGTTTAAGGAGACTGTAAGTTGTCAGAAACAAAAAACTACCGGCCAACCAAGCACAAGTGCAGCAGACGTTGAATGAGTGCGTGAATCATTTCAACAAAATCTCAGAAAATCAATCCGACGCACATCCAGAGAACTGGGACTACCAACCACAGCTGTACACAGGATTTTGCATAGAAGACTGAAGCTTTATGCTTATAAGGTGCAGATTCTGCAGGACCTCCAACCAAATGATGGACCCAAACGCAAGGCGTTTGCCTTGGAAATGCTCAGTCGTATAGAGAATGATGAAGATTACCTGAAAAAGATCAGGTTTGCAGACAAAGCTTGCTTTCATGTATCAGGGAAGGTCAACCAGCACAATTTGAGGATCTGGAGCTCTGAAACCCCCACGTGGTCATGACCTCAATAATTTATACAAACAGGTTGGAAGGATTCACCTTCCCACAGATTGAAGGCCTGCAACCTGATGTCATTTTTCACCAGGACAGTGCTCCACCTCATTGGGACTTAGTTGTTCGAGCAGTCCTGAATAAAAAAAAACTTCCACGTCACTGGATTGGCCGAGATGAACCAACCGTCTGGCCCCCACGATGACCAGACATAATCCCCCTTGATTTTTTTTTGTGGGGGTTTGTCAAAGATGTTATCTACAGCACCAAGGTGGCAAACCTGCAGGATCTTCGTTCTCTGAACACAGCTACATGTGCACTGGTGGATGCAAGCATGGCAAGAACTCATGCCTCCTTGATGTCCTGCACGTGACAAACAGAGCTCGTATTGAAGTTTATTGATGGTTTACACAAAACTTTATGAGTTTCTGTATCATATAAACCAGAGGGTATGGTTGTATCATTTGTGGTTCCACATACACTTAAAACCAAAGTTGTCCGAGTCTTTTTGGAACACCCTGTACAGTACAGATTACTGACAGCAATGAAGCTAGAGCTGTGAGCGCATTGCCACGCTGTACGCAGTTTGTTTACTTGGGTCACTCCATTCCTAATCCACATGAAGACTTCCAGTGACGTCGCATACTGGCTGAGGCAGCACCTCGTCTAATTCCAGTTTTTGACCACTGCTCTGCCTGACCAGATTAGAAGCAAGACATTTCATGCCACCATAGAAACAGCACTGTTATACAATGCAGCCACTTGGACGTTGACAGAGACCTTTCAGTAGGAAATTGATGACTGAAACACACACACACACACACACACACACACACACACACACACACACACACACACACACACACACACACACACACCGGCCTTCAGGAAATATTTCCCAACGTGGATTACTGATGAGGAGCTTTACCAGCATACCAAGCCAAAATACCAAACCATATGTTGCGAGCACAGAGACTGACTATTTTGAACATATTATCCGATCTGAAGGGTATTGCACTCAAATAATCCAACAGGTATTGACCTGGTGTCACACACGGAAGTTGCATCGTGGTCAAGGACGCACCAGGACTTGTCTTGATGGGCTCTTGTTGGATTGTGACGACCCTGATCAGATCTCAGCAACACAGAATCTCAAACCATTGGTCAATAATAGGGGCATGTGGCATTCCTACTTAAAAGTTTTACATGTATTTTGTACTTGTACTTTGGTTATGGAATTCATCATCGAAGTTGATATGAAATCCTTCCTTTTCTCCATTGGCCTCATCTCAATTCACACATTTGGTTTCAGAACAGGTCACTCCACCTTGAACATGCTGCTTCTACTAGCCTCCGAAGCCAGTCGCCGCCTGGGCATCCTCCGTCGTGCAAAGTCCTTTCTGGGCACTTCTGAGCTCCTCACCACATACTGTGTGCCTTCATCCACAGCTCAATGGAATACTGTTCTCCCCTCTGGGCCGGTGCTCCTGCCTCACACCTAGCTCGGCTTCACGTGGTTGAAACCAAAGCATTCAGAATCATTGGAATCTCCCGCGATGAAGCTGATTCCGAGGGCCTTTCTCTCTCTCACCGCAGGCAGGTTGGTGGTCTTTCTGTCTTCTACAGACTCCTCTCCAGCCTTGCTCCCCCAGCCCCTGTCTGTCCTCTGCCCCCCAAATATTCCTGCAGGACGCACAAGATCTGCCAGCAACCGTCTTCTGGTGAAACCGCCAAAATCAAGCCTCTCTGCTCACCTTCACTCTTTCATTCCTCTTTTTCCCCGCCTCTGGAACAAACTCCCTCACTCCCTTCAATCCCTCTCTTCCCTCCAGGTCTTTAAAACAGCTGTTCACCACCATCGCTTATCTTCCCCCATCCAAAACCTTGATCTTTTCAACCCCCATTAAAACACCCCAAATCCACCTCTTTCAATCCCCAACTTCTTTCCTGAAATTCCGAGTAGTGTTCATTTGCTTTATACCGTGTACCCCTCCCTCCTCCCCCAGCCCTCCCCCTTCCACAGATCTACCGATGTCCCTGTTCTTTACTGTTGTTGTGCTTGTATGCTTCCCTCTATCTCCCTTCATTGTATGTTTTATGTGTCTGTGCATGTTTTCATATTCAATGTGTTAGCTCTTACACGAGCCTCGATTCTGTGTACAAAAAAAAACAAAAAATAAAACCCCAACAATTGATGGAGGCCTTCAATGTCAGACATGAGTTCAAGGCTGTCACTCTCTGAACACATCACATGCTTTTGATACAGACTGGCATCCATCCTGCCTTGCTCTTCAAACACTCTGCCTATGGCATCCTAGGCCAACTCCACACATGGATTACTGACTTCCTCCACTCTCGTGGCCAACGTGTGGTTCTTAATTCTTTAATCTCCTCTTCCTGACAAGGCTGCGGTGTCCCAAAGCAGTGTTCTGGGCCCAGTCCTATTCCTGATCTTCATCAATGATCCCTCTGACCCTCCGGAAAATCCTCGTTATCCATTTGCTGACAACTCCACCCTGTGCCGCGACATCCCTCATCCTTCAGACAGGTGGGCTGCAGCCTCTTCCCTGTCTTCAGACATTGATAAAATCACAAACTGGTCAAACACTTGGAATGTCTTTCTATCCTGACAAATCTCACCGTTTCACTATCTCTCTCTCCAATAGGACAATGTGGCAAGCCCTCCCCCCTAAAAGTTCAGAGTCACTCAAACTCCTGGGTCTCACTATCAGCCAACATCTTTCTTGGGTGAACGACATGTCAAAGTTGGCCTCCAAAGCCTGCCCCCAACTGGGCATCCTCTGTCATATAAAGTCCTTCCTCGGCACACCTGAACTCCTATTCCACATACAAGGCCTTCATCCACGGATTGATAAAGTACTGCTATGCCTTCTGGGTTGGCTCCTCTGCTTCACATCTTCACATCTTCAGACCTTAACATTATTGAACTCTCCCTCGCTGAAACTGAGTCGATGGGTCTATCGCTTCACCATCGCAGACAGGTTGGTGGTCTGTCTTCTACAACCTCCTTTCTGGTCTTGCACCCTCTGTCTTTGTGCTCTGTGCCCCCCCCCCCCCTCCAGGTTTCTACAGGGCTCACATGGTCCACCATAAACCCCCTTCTGCCGAAACTACCGAAATCCAGGATCACTGTTCACTGCCACTCATTCATTCCATTTTTTCCCACCTGTGGAACCAACTTCCACATTCTCTTCAATCTCATTCTTCCCTCCAGGTCTTCAAGACAGCTGTTCACCACAATCACAGATCATCCCCAATCCACAACCATTATATTTTCTACCCTCGTTAACTCCATCCCCTCCCCCCCCCCCCCCCCCCCCACAACCTCAGTCCCTCCTCCTTCCAACTTTACAGTTTTCCCTCCTTTGAGTTTCCTTCTGCGTCCATCATCTCCACCGCATGCATCCTCTTATGCCCCTCATTACTCCCCACACCATTGTTTGCCCGTCTCCCTCTATCTTTGCTTTCAACTTTGCTGTTGGTGTTTCCACCCTCTCTTAAATTCCTTTTGGCCTGTTGCGTCCTGATTCGTTCAATGTACTAATACTAGCTCTTCCCTGAGCCCTGATTATGTATACAAAAACAATGTATGCAAAAAAAATGTTCAACCTGGAGAAGGTATGCGCTTTTCCAAGTGCCGTCCTAGTTTTTGTGTATCGGAACAAAGTGAGGGGCTGAGAGTATAGAAAATCAGAACTTCATAAATAATGAATATCCATATACATTTAATTTTATTTAAAAAGTAGTAGCCAGATTTCATGATGTAAGGAGATTTATAATATGTAAAAGCTCGGTGTTCTGAGGTACCGCATGTGCTGATAAGTTGCAAACAGTCATCATCATGCGACTGCTCCACCATCCTCATCTATGTCTCACCTGATTCCTCGAATCCCACTCTCACCCCGTTCTCTCCACCACAGGATAAGCCATTGCAAACAGAGTCGAGTA
The DNA here is from genome assembly GCF_964187855.1 of Myxine glutinosa. Lineage (NCBI taxonomy): Eukaryota > Metazoa > Chordata > Myxini > Myxiniformes > Myxinidae > Myxine > Myxine glutinosa. Next base: position 27,757,659 of record NC_136273.1, read on the forward strand.
GACAACATCACCAGCTCGAGTCCCTAAAACTGCAGCTTTCCATGCTGGAGGAACCCGAACCAACCGTTGCCTTAGGAGGTGGGAGTAACCCATGGGGCCGTGCAAGCGCCTTGGGAATTCTACCACATGCGTGGGGAGCTGGAGGAATGGTAGGAAGGGTCAAAGGAAATGTGTACGCGAGCACAGGGCGGACAAGCTTCCTTGGTGCAGGGGGTGATTGGGCCCCTTCGAGAGCCACAGCGTCAGCGAGTGGCGGCGGAGTGGCGAAGGAGGTTCAAAGGCTACGCAATGTGGAACGGGAGTTGTCCCGACAGTTAACGGCACTTTATGCCCAGCTTCTGCATGAGATGGTGAAGCACAGCGGCGATGGTGGGGGATTCGCGTCGCACGACGGTACGAACTGGGATGTCGGACAGCGTCTGAGTGAAGGTCTTGGCAAACACGACGTCGAGCTGGCTGGACTTGCGGGCCTGCAGCGAGGACTAGAACAAGGGTAACCATTTCTATTTCAACTACTTTTTGGTGAAAAAAAACCTTTCAAACAATCTGTCCCTTTAATGTTCTGCTCTTGTGACAAACTTGCAAACAGTCCACCATACTCATTTTCCCCCAAAAGTCCACCCGCCAACTCTGTCCTCTGCATCAAGTGGCAGATAATCTATTCTCATGTCAGTCTGCTGCTCTCTGTCATTCAGTTCTTCCACGAGACTTAACCTCTCTATTTAAAACTAAAATAAAATTCCCGCATCCTCGAATGAGCAACAACCAGTCTGTGGGTTTCCGTGCTAAGAGTTCCTGCACCAGAGAGAGCCGCTCCATAAAAGGTGGGATGCTCTATGGTGCAGGGACTCCTGGTGACCCCAAAACAACAATATTAATTGCAGTAGTAAAATATGCCAGAGATCGAACCCAAAATTAGATACCATGAAGTTAGTACCATGGTCCCGTGATACCATGTTGGACTCCAATTTGTGTACAAAATTGATTGAAACAATGCAGATGCCATTTATGAACTGGAAAGTTAATGGAACACCTTACACCACAAGAGAAACAACAACATGGGCAGAGTTTGCGAGAGGCAAATTTGATTGGTCGAGATGTAAAATGCCGTAACAAGTACAGTACTGCCAAATGGAAGTGTTCTGAATGTGCCAAAGGGTGATTTGTGTTCTATAGTGCTCTAGCATGTAATTCAATTGAAATAAAATAAAGATTTTAAAGGTGGTACGAATAAATAAATAAATCAACAAACAAATAAAAAGACGTCGTCCATAGCACGATAGTTGAAAATCCACCCCCCCCTGCCCCACCCCCCAAAAAAAGGTTGCCATAGATACATCAAATTGACCATGACCATTTCATCAAGATGAAAATTGACGATCCTGATCAAAGGTCAGGTCAATACGATGAAAAGCGACGATTTTTCAGATGAAAATTGATGATTTTAGAAGTGTGACCTTGAGTTGACCAGACATTTTGACCTCAAAAATAATTTGTTTTTCAATCTGGTGACTCAATATTCAAATGCTGTTCAATTTTCAAGTCAATCGGATGAAAAATGACAATTTTAGAAATTTCACCTTTGACCTCAAAACAACAGGCTTCTTCCTTAAGACCAACTTTACCATCTGGTGAAGTTTCGTGAAGATCAGTTTAAAACTGTAACCTGTAGGCGATTGACAGACAAACAGACAGAATAACATACAAGAACAACCAATATACTTGAAAAATCCTTGATTTTGCAAGTAATAAATAACTAGAACAATGCGACTGTCGCTAATATGCCTCCGCATAGTCCCACAACGGGTAGATGCCATAGTTCACTGTTCTAAAAATAAACAGGTTTCATTTAAATCCCTTCAGCTGTTTTCAAGTATCACGTTTTCACCAGCCATGACAGGTTTCACATCGATTGGTGAAGCAGATTCAGAGAAGGAAATTTTTTAAAAATCGACTTTCAAGCTAATATGGCTGCCATACCACATGACATATGACCTTTTAAAATGTACACTCTGCATATGTATGGGTAGAGGATCATGGATGTGAAGTTTCGTGTTGGTCGGATAAGGTTAGTTTTTATATCCAAGATGGCTGCCAAACCACGTGACCGACGTCATCATTTTCAAACTATATGCAACAATGGTGCTAGATGATATCTGTAAAAATTCGCATCGATAGGGTAAGCAGTTTCAGATATATAATTATTTAATATTTTCCTTCAATCCAATATGGCTGCCACACCACGTCACCAATGATGTTTTCTTGATAATATTTTAATCGACATGCCTCGTCAATGACACACGTTTAGTTTTGAGTCAATCGATTTTGTGGTTTGGGAGAAGATGCTATTTTAAGGTTTTATGTTGAATCCAATATGGCTGCCAAACCATGTGACCTATGATGTCATAAATTTAATACTTCAATACAAATGGGTCATAGATCATGTGCATGCAATTTCAGATTTTTAGGATAAGGAATTCGATTAAAACATTTTTGACTGGTATAACACTTCACCTCTGATATCATTATCATGCTTTTGTTCCCCATTGGAAGTACTTGACAACGTGACGAGTTTCAAATTTTTCCATTCAGCGGTTTCCAAGAAATATTTTTAAAATTATTTGCGTTTAATCCAAGATGGCTGCCATACCACATGACCAATAACGTCACAATTATCATAAAAAACATTATGCATGGGTGTCACTCCTACCCTGAAAGTTTTGTCTCAATTGGCCATGTGGTTGCTGAGAAAAACGAGGTTTATCCCGTACGTACGGACGGACAACACAAAAACATAATGCCTCCGGCCATCTTCGGGGGCAGAGGCATAAAAATCGGGAAGTTTACCGCCACTGTCTTTTACACCACCTTATTTAACACGTTACATTAGTTCTTCGTGCCTATTCTTTGTGTCCTTTATAACATCCTTAAAAACACCATGTATCCTGTCTGGAATGATTTTCAATTTTGTTTGACAGCCAGGCTCTACGCAATGTGGAACGGGAACAGGAAACAAAGTAAAAAAACAAGACTGGCAGTCTAACAGCGGCGTAGCCAGGCTTGTTTGATACTGTTACAGACACGGTTATGGATGTTGGTTTACCGAGCGGTTTGGTATGACCGCGTCTGCACAGTTTACCCGATTATACTCGAACGTTGGCCGAGTCGCGCTACGCTAAATCAATTGAGGAAAGGACACAACGGCTGGGTTAAAATGACACGACACCAGGGGTACAGTTCTCAAGACCTCCGGAGGAGGTTATAATAGTTCGGAACGTTAGATTACAAGGACAAGAGAGACAGCATAGGAAGATAGGCACTTAATCACGGTCTTATAGTAACCCCGACAGACGACAGATAAACAGGACAAGACTGACTCACACGGGGATTGATGGCAAGGAAGGGCAGGTAGTCGGTGGACAGCACAAGGTGCACTCTTGGCTCAGGGACAGGATCCACACGGTCCGAAAGATGCAGGGAGGTCTCTCAGCGCTCGGAGGTCGCAACTGGTTCTTCTTCAAGCTCGGGGCGCATCTGACGTCACGTCCGGTAAGTGGCTGCGTATATCCGGCGGGGAGTGACACGCCCTCGGCTCGTTAGCTCCGCCCCAGATGGAATCGGCCCGCCGCTTCTTATTGGGTGCGGGGGGGTTACCGGGCTCCGCCCTTGACGAGGAGCTGACAGCCAGCCCCTTCGTGGTAACCCCGTAACCTGGAGGTAACCTGGAGCACATGGGCCATGGCGGCTAACCGAGCCGGAGTGAGGACGCCCACTCCCCGCACCGCGGCCACGCCGCCCCCGCTGTGGTTGTAGTTGTTGTTGTTGTTGTTGTTGTTTCATGAGGAAGATGGGAGGAGGTATGGGGAGGTCCTAAACTCACTACTGGTGCCATACAATCACATTCTGGTGCAACGAAGAGTCAGAATTAATGGAAACGAGTCCTTAACTGACATAGACTAAGAATAACTAGCAAGAGGTCCTATAGTTGTCTACGTGAGATGCGGTGAACCTGGGCACGACATTTAATGGGGGAAAAAGGGGAAGGTCGGTTCTACAGAGTGTTGTTTACAGACAATGGGACTAGGGAATGGGGGATTGGGGATAGTTGGGGAGTATTGGGGAAATAGGGGAATATTTACAAGCGGATATGGAGGCCAAATCCCATATCCGCAACAATACTTTAGTTGAGGATAGTATGACCTAGGTGGAGACACCAGTTAGCAAATGATGTAAGTATTAAATTATTGTGAAGTACTCCAAGTCTCTAAGCCGTCTGTCACCATGGAAGTGAAGAGATTGTACACAGAGTCAAGGCTCGTGTAAGAGCCAACACATTACACACGAAAACATGCACGGACCCATAAAACCCAGAGGTATAAAACACATGGACACTGCTAGAACTTCCAGGAAAGAAAGAAGTCGGTATTTCAGAAAAGTGCATCTGGGGTGAATTAACGGGGGTAGAAAAGATCAAGGTTTTGGATGGGGGAAGATAAGAGATGGTGGTGAACAGCTGTTTTAAAGACCTGGAGGGAGGAGTGGGATTGAAGAGAGTGAGGGAGTTTGTTCCAGAGGCGGGAGAAAAGAGGAATGAAAGAGTGAAGGTGAGCAGAGAGTCTTGATTTTGGCAGTTTCACCAGAAGAGGGTTGCTGGCAGATCTTGTGCGACCTGTACGAATACTTGGGGGACAGTTCTATATGGCTACACCATAGAAAATATCTACTTCCTGTTTGCGGATGTGCAATTGAGACAAATTCAGAGCCAAAGTAACGCTAACCTGCAGTTTGGTTTTCCAATTCTTGTTCAAATTTGTGTTCAACATCTATCATTGAATAGGAAATAAACAACAAAGCTTGGATTTTATTTTGTCCATTATTTGGCCTTCCTAACAATGGACTCTGTTTTGCAGACACAATGATCTTCTAAGAGTCGTCGTCAATCATTCGGTCCTGCTCGATCGACTGAAGCAACAATGGCAGGTAAACACGGAACACGTTTCACCACGACAACGACGACCTCGGCCACCCTTTCGCCACACCATTTCCGAGCCTCTACCACCAATCGCACGCTATACCAGACCTCCCCAGCGACCACAGACCAGTCACACTCCGGCTCATCACCACAACAGGCAGCCGGTGCCATGGCCGGCAAACGATGTCAGAATGAGATCTCGACCGGCTCAGCCGCCGATCGCAGCAAACCACCACAAGAAGAAGAAAACCAACGTCATTAAAAAGGGGCCCAGGAGAGAACGACCACCAGTTGGACATGTGCTTCCGACTCAGCGGAAACCATCAGAACCAAACTGCAAAAAACAGATTCCAGGTGAAACATGCCACCTCCAAGTCCCGTCTTCTGTACCACAACTACATTACGTGTTCTTCTCTTTGCTTATTTTGATATGCAAATCAACCCTGACACCACTGAACTACAATATAGAACTTCTAGTAGATTTGAAAGGATAATGCGATTGCTATTTCAGTAGCATCTGGTATAAAGCTCTTTGATTTCGATATCAGTCTGAACACAGATTACCAAAATTATTTGGACAGTACAACAAAATACAAAGTGAATCACCCACCCAGCATGGCCATATTTTGCCCATAATGCAAAGGAGCAGGTCCTTTACAAATGCTTGCGAACAGGTATTGAGATCCATCTCAGAGTTGTGATCAAAGAGCCAAGAAGTAAACAAAGAGTCAAATGACATGTTCATCATTTCACAGTTATTCTAAAGATCTATCTTGAAAATACTGTTTAGTTACACGATATTCATCGTTTTGACAATTTTATACATGCAATTGTAGTTGCATAGCAACCTGCCATCCACAACAATGGTCCGTGGCTTTATATTCATGACATACATCACCCGGCCCTGTACCGCATCAGGGCCATGGCGAGACTGCTACGAGGCATGGGAAGCCGGCATAAGGACCAGCGGCGTAACACTACTGCGGCCAGTGCCTGATAAAGCTCCCATTCGTGCCTGGTGTGATCATGACCGGGATCCGGGAGGATGGACTGTCATCCAGCGGAGAGAAGATGGCTCCATCAACTTTGACAGACCATGGAAAGCTTACTGGGTGAGACGGTGCAAACCATTGCATTCCACAAATCATAAAATTATTGCAGCTGAACAATTCAATGTTGTAATTGATTCTTGACTATACACATTCATGACCTTCCAAACCCCAACTGAGCTTTTGCCCCAACCCACTGCCTCTCGCCCCCATAAGCGAGGCTTCGGGTCCCCCCGTGGAGAAAACTGGCTGGGTCTGCAGGCGATGCACGCATTGACGGGCCAGGCCAATCAGAGACTCATCATTCTCCTGGAGGACTGGAGCGGCCGCCAGACTGTCGCCGAGTACGGCAGCTTCCGTGTGGGATCGGAGGCCGAGAATGGCAAACTTCACCTGGGTCACTATCGTGGAACAGCCGGGGATGCTCTTGGGGTGCACGACGGACGTCTGTTTTCTGCTCGAAACCGAGACAATGACGCCTTTGCTGGCAAGTTTCTTTCACAATGCATCACTCGACACGCCTTCCAAAACAAGGTAGACACCCGCTGTAATGGTTCCTTGGCTGATTTAGACCCTCTTATTTGTATCCTCTCACCATGACAGGTAACTGTGCGACGAAACAGCGGGCTGGTTGGTGGTACAACGCATGCGCGCAGGCCAATCTCAATGGCATATGGCACCGAGGGGGCACGTACAATGGTGGCGAGCAGGTTGGCATCTTCTGGGAACCCTTCCATGGCACAGCGTACTCTCTCAGACGTGTCATCATGATGATACGACCAAACCCAAACTTTTACCACTAAAACGCACCTTGGGACAAACCAGAGCTGAAGGAACTGCTTCTGCTGTCATTCAACAAACTTCTCATAATGGTCATTAAAATGAGCTTCAATTTTCTTTAGTCATCTCAAATATGCAGTTGTATCTTCCTTCAAGCATACTATTTCTGTTGGACCAAATACCTCAATGACAATCACTTTTTTTATCAAAAATTTCCTTAACATCATTCAAGAAAACATTTGATAAAAAACAAGAGCTTTTCAAAAATCCTAACTGTATATACATATGGATTTAGAATAAGAAATAAAACAAACAAACAAAAAAAAAACCACGACAAAACCATTATGTACAAACGTCCATGACAACTATTCTCTGTCTACCAGAAGAATTACATGAAAATCATTCTGTCATACACGACATGACCAAAAGTATGTGTACACCCGAACATCACACATCTCGTTCCAAAATCATGGGCATTAATATGGAGTTGGTCCCCCCTTTGCTGCTATAACAGCCTCCACTCTTCTGGGAAGGGTTTCCACTAAATGTTGGAACATTGCTGCGGGGATTTGCTTCCATCCAGCCACAAGAGCATTAGTGAGGTCGGGCACTGATGTTGGGCGATTAGGCCTGGCTCGCAGTCAGCGTTCCAATTCATCCCAAAGGTGTTTGATGGGGGTTGAGGTCAGGGCTCTGTGCAGGCCAGTCAAGTTCTTCCACATCGAATTCGACAAACCATTTCTGTATGGACCTTGCTTTGTGCATGGGGGAATTGTCATGTTGAAACAGGAAAGGGCTTTCCCTAAACTGTTGCCACAAAGTTGGAAGCACACAATCGTCTAGAATGTCAATGTATGCTGTAGTGTTAATATTTCCATTTACTGGAACTAAGTGGCCAAGCCCGAACAATGAAAAACAGCCCCAGACCATTATTCCTCCTCCACCAAACCTTACAGTTGGCAATATGCATTCGGGCAGGTAGTGTTCTCCTGGCATCCGCCAAATCCAGATTCGTCCATCGGACTGCCAGATGGTGAAGCGTGATTCATCACCCCAGAGAACGCGTTTACACTGCTCCAGAGTCCAATGGCGGTGAGCTTTACACCACTCCAGTCGACGCTTGGCATTGCCCATGGTGATCTTAGGCTTGTGTGCAGCTGCTTGGCCATGGAAACCTCTTTCATGAAGCTCCTGACGAACAGTTGTTGTGCTGAAGTTGCTTCCAGAGGCAGTTTGGAACTCGGTAGTGAGTGTTGCAACCGAGGACAGACGATTTTTACGTGCTATGCGGTTCAGCACTCGGTGGTCCCGTTCTGTGAGCTTGCATGGCCCACCACTTCGCGGCTGAGCTGTTGTTGCTCCTCGACGTTTCCACTTCACAATAACAGCACTTACAGTTGACCGGGGCAGCACTAGCAGGGCAGAAATTTGATGAACTGATTTGTTGGAAAGGTGGCATCATATGAAGGTGCCACGTTGAAAGTCACTGAGCTCTTCAGTTTGGCCCATTCTACTGCCAATGTTCGTCTATGGAGATTGCATAGCCGTGTGCTTGATTATATGTACCTGTTAGCAATGGGTGCGGCTGAAATAGCCGAATCCACTAATTTGAAGGGGTGTCCGCATACTTTTGGTCATGTAGTGTATAATGGATTCTATGAAAGATAAGCTCTTTGATACAGAGAGACAGAGTGAGTGAGAGAGTGAGAGACAGAGTGAGTGAGAGAGTGAGAGACAGAGTGAGAGAGTGAGAGAGTGAGAGACAGAGTGAGAGAGTGAGAGAGTGAGAGAGTGAGAGAGTGAGAGAGTGAGAGACAGAGTGAGAGAGTGAGAGAGTGAGAGAGTGAGAGAGTGAGAGACAGAGTGAGAGAGTGAGAGAGTGAGAGACAGAGTGAGAGAGTGAGAGAGTGAGAGAGTGAGAGAGTGAGAGAGTGAGAGACAGAGTGAGAGAGTGAGAGAGTGAGAGAGTGAGAGAGTGAGAGACAGAGTGAGAGAGTGAGAGAGTGAGAGAGTGAGAGAGTAAGAGAGTGAGAGAGTGAGAGAGTGAGAGACAGAGTGAGAGAGTGAGAGAGTGAGAGAGTGAGAGACAGAGTGAGAGAGTGAGAGAGTGAGAGAGTGAGAGAGAGTGAGAGAGTGAGAGAGAGTGAGAGAGAGTGAGAGAGTGAGAGAGAGTGAGAGAGAGTGAGAGACAGAGTGAGTGAGAGAGAGTGAGAGACAGAGTGAGTGAGAGAGTGAGAGACAGAGTGAGTGAGAGAGTGAGAGACAGAGTGAGTGAGAGAGTGAGAGACAGAGTGAGTGAGAGAGTGAGAGACAGAGTGAGAGAGTGAGAGACAGAGTGAGAGAGTGAGAGAGTGAGAGACAGAGTGAGAGAGTGAGTGAGAGAGTGAGAGAGTGAGAGAGTGAGAGAGTGAGAGACAGAGTCTGAGAGTGAGAGAGTGAGAGAGTGAGAGAGTGAGAGACAGAGTGAGAGAGTGAGAGAGTGAGAGAGAGTGAGAGAGAGTGAGAGAGTGAGAGACAGAGTGAGAGAGAGTGAGAGACAGAGTGAGTGAGAGAGTGAGAGACAGAGTGAGAGAGTGAGAGAGTGAGAGACAGAGTGAGAGAGTGAGAGAGTGAGAGAGTGAGAGAGTGAGAGAGTGAGAGACAGAGTGAGAGAGTGAGAGAGTGAGAGACAGAGTGAGAGAGTGAGAGAGTGAGAGAGTGAGAGAGTGAGAGAGTGAGAGAGTGAGAGACAGAGTGAGAGAGTGAGAGAGTGAGAGACAGAGTGAGAGAGTGAGAGAGTGAGAGACAGAGTGAGAGAGTGAGTGAGAGAGTGAGAGAGTGAGAGAGTGAGAGAGTGAGAGAGAGTGAGAGAGTGAGAGAGAGTGAGTGAGAGAGAGTGAGAGACAGAGTGAGTGAGAGAGTGAGAGACAGAGTGAGAGAGTGAGAGACAGAGTGAGAGAGTGAGAGACAGAGTGAGAGAGTGAGAGACAGAGTGAGAGAGTGAGAGACAGAGTGAGAGAGTGAGAGACAGAGTGAGAGACAGAGTGAGAGACAGAGTGAGAGACAGAGTGAGAGACAGAGTGAGAGACAGAGTGAGAGACAGAGTGAGAGTGAGAGAGTGAGAGACAGAGTGAGAGAGTGAGAGAGTGAGAGAGTGAGAGAGTGAGAGAGTGAGAGAGTGAGTGAGAGAGTGAGAGACAGAGTGAGAGAGTGAGAAACAGAGTGAGAGAGTGAGAGACAGAGTGAGAGAGTGAGAGAGTGAGAGACAGAGTGAGAGAGTGAGAGACAGAGTGAGAGAGTGAGAGACAGAGTGAGAGAGTGAGAGACAGAGTGAGAGAGTGAGAGACAGAGTGAGAGAGTGAGAGACAGAGTGAGAGACAGAGTGAGAGACAGAGTGAGAGAGTGAGAGAGTGAGAGACAGAGTGAGAGAGTGAGAGAGTGAGAGAGTGAGAGACAGAGTGAGAGAGTGAGAGAGTGAGAGACAGAGTGAGAGAGTGAGAGACAGAGTGAGAGAGTGAGAGACAGAGTGAGAGAGTGAGAGACAGAGTGAGAGAGTGAGAGACAGAGTGAGAGAGTGAGAGACAGAGTGAGAGACAGAGTGAGAGACAGAGTGAGAGAGTGAGAGAGTGAGAGACAGAGTGAGAGAGTGAGAGAGTGAGAGAGTGAGAGACAGAGTGAGAGAGTGAGAGAGTGAGAGAGTGAGAGAGTGAGAGACAGAGTGAGAGAGTGAGAGAGTGAGAGAGTGAGAGAGTGAGAGAGAGTGAGAGAGTGAGAGAGAGTGAGAGAGTGAGAGAGAGTGAGAGAGAGTGAGAGAGTGAGAGAGAGAGTGAGAGACAGAGTGAGAGAGTGAGAGACAGAGTGAGAGAGTGAGAGACAGAGTGAGAGAGTGAGAGACAGAGTGAGAGAGTGAGAGAGTGAGAGACAGAGTGAGAGAGTGAGAGACAGAGTGAGAGAGTGAGAGACAGAGTGAGAGACAGAGTGAGAGAGTGAGAGAGTGAGAGACAGAGTGAGAGAGTGAGAGAGTGAGAGACAGAGTGAGAGAGTGAGAGAGTGAGAGAGTGAGAGAGTGAGAGAGTGAGTGAGAGAGTGAGAGACAGAGTGAGTGAGAGAGTGAGAGACAGAGTGAGAGAGTGAGAGACAGAGTGAGAGAGTGAGAGACAGAGTGAGAGAGTGAGAGACAGAGTGAGAGAGTGAGAGAGTGAGAGAGTGAGAGAGTGAGAGACAGAGTGAGAGAGTGAGAGACAGAGTGAGAGAGTGAGAGAGTGAGAGACAGAGTGAGAGACAGAGTGAGAGAGTGAGAGAGTGAGAGACAGAGTGAGAGACAGAGTGAGAGAGTGAGAGAGTGAGAGACAGAGTGAGAGAGTGAGAGAGTGAGAGAGTGAGAGAGTGAGAGAGAGAGTGAGAGAGAGAGTGAGAGAGAGTGAGAGAGTGAGAGAGTGAGAGAGAGTGAGAGAGTGAGAGAGTGAGAGAGAGTGAGAGAGTGAGAGAGTGAGAGAGAGTGAGAGAGAGTGAGAGAGAGTGAGAGAGAGTGAGAGAGTGAGAGAGAGTGAGAGAGTGAGAGAGAGTGAGAGAGAGTGAGAGAGTGAGAGAGTGAGAGAGAGTGAGAGAGAGTGAGAGAGAGTGAGAGAGAGTGAGAGAGAGTGTGAGAGAGAGTGTGAGAGACAGAGTGAGTGAGAGACAGAGTGAGTGAGAGACAGAGTGAGTGAGAGACAGAGTGAGTGAGAGACAGAGTGAGTGAGAGACAGAGTGAGTGAGAGACAGAGTGAGTGAGAGACAGAGTGAGTGAGAGACAGAGTGAGTGAGAGACAGAGTGAGTGAGAGACAGAGTGAGTGAGAGACAGAGTGAGTGAGAGACAGAGTGAGTGAGAGACAGAGTGAGTGAGAGACAGAGTGAGTGAGAGACAGAGTGAGTGAGAGAGAGGGGAAGAGAGAGGGGGAAGAGAGAGAGAGAGAGAGAGAGAGAGAGCGAGAAGAGAGCGAAAGAAAGACAGAAAGAGAAACAAAGACAAAGACAGAGACAAAGAGAGACAGAAAGAGAAAGAAAATAAACATAGGGGCAATACCCCCGGTGCTCACCTGGTAGATAAACAGTATACTGCACTGACTAAAGGTATTTTCAACCAATTTCAATGCTTGCTAGAAGACAGGGCAGCATGGAGAATCATACTAACATAATCATAAGACCTTAAACAAACAAAAAAAATACCTATTTTGGTGGACAACCCCAACGCCACGCTCCCACCCCATGTACCTCCTCAGACCCCAATTTTCCAATGCCGTGAACAAACGTTGGTGCATCACGGGTGATGAACGTTGTGGTAAAGTTTCATCGAAATAGTGTTTGTAGTTTCCGAGGAAAAAGCAAATTCCTATTTTGGGGGGTCAAACCTAGATCCACTTTGACCCCCGGTAGACCCCCTTAAACCTCGACGTCTTCAATGCCGGGAACAAACTTTAGTCACAACACAACAAATATCATTTGTGCCAAATTTGGTTGCAATCCCATCAGTGGTTTCGGAGAAGAAGTTTCAAGTCTCTCTCTCTCTTACGGACGGACAGACGGACGACGCACCATCGCATGAGCTCCCCTGTACTTCGTTCCAGGTGGGATAAAAACCCGAAATTACCACAAACGTCAATCATTGTGTAGAACAGAACACAAACCTCATGACCTCCACCTCTTGTTAAACGCACCAATCATTCCCACCTTCTTGGGTTGTAGGCTGGGGAATGTTGTTGGCCCTTACATGAACCAGCCAGAAAGAACTGACATTTGACTAAAGGATGTTGTACTTTTTTCAGAGTGCTATTTTACCACGTTTCTAAAGATCTATGTTTAGATTATTTCTAAGGATCCATCGATCTGACTCCAACCCTAAATGAGACCTCGTCATTATGGGATGTGCAAGCTTAACTCACCGAGGAATACTGATCAATTACAAATTGCAGCAGTTAGAGTGCATCACGATTCAGACATCCAATGCGGTAGCTGCTTCCTTGGCCTACAACTCATTGGATAGCTCACCTGAGAGAAAAATTAAATAGATAAATAAATTATTAATATTTTTCCATAAAGAGAAGAGAATCATCGATAACAACAATGAACCACTGCTCCTGGGGCCTCCGCAAAGTGGATAACAAGTATCCCAAGAGGGTCACCAGGACATTCATTGTACGTACTCCGATAACCAAAGACAGGATTTTAAGAGTTCCCTTTGAAATTAAGTCGCACCAAATAAGCAAGAAGTACAGGTTGGTATTTTGACAGCATACCTTTGGTCGGATGTTCAAAAGGTATACCTTTTGTCACATTCAGGAATCTGCACTATCAGACATGCATCACACGTGGGATGAAATCAGATTTGTGGACAAACTGCCGGGCTTCATACTGGTCGCTGCTGCCATTGACAAAGGTCAAAGGCCAGCGAGGTTTAGCGATAGATCTCGGATTTTCAAAATGCCTGTCCAACGAGATGACCAGTAACTTTTTACATAACTCGTCAGGAGTACTTTTAATGCAAGACCTCGGTCCCCATGGTTCCCATCCCCAAGATACAACCACCAAAAGGCACGCAATCAACTTTGCATAAAAAAACAAAACTATCATAATTAGAACAGCACTCGGAAGAGAGCATACCTCTGTCAGGCTGACCAGTTTACATTTTATATCCCACTCAGGCAGGACCTGGATTCGGATCTCCACCAAAATCTAATAATTTCGTCCGTGTCACATACCCAACCTCTCCACTAAATTTCGTCCGAATCCATCCTCAGCCAAACAAACAGACAGGGGTTTAAACATAACCTCCTATCCACCTTCGGTGGTGGAGGTAATGATGATGAGGGTTCATTTGGAACTCGATCGAACATGGCAAACAGAATCGCAATGTGCATCTCACCTAGATAAGGTATACACGGGGTTCGACGCAGACTTGTCAGGTCATCACGCATGTGCTTGTAGTTGTTCTCCTTGGACATTATGTAATCCATCTTTTCATAGGATGCCCGGTCCTTACGGCTGAGTAGCTGGAAGGGTCGGTATATGGAAGAGAAGCTCCAATTAATTAGCAAGACTACAAATGAAACATCACAGAAAAGAACAAGACATCCCAAAAATAAAATTCACAAGGTTACAGGCCAAACACTGGGGTTAAAAAGTGTCCAAAATAAATAAATAAGAAGAAAAAGACATAAAATGTCACAGTCTCTGCTGTAGTTTTAGTAATTTTGCTGTACGGAGTTAAAGACTGTCAGTCGGCCATCTTTGGTTGGGTGACAAAACAAAATATCAGCACATATATACTCATGTATTGTCTTTGTGTCAAGTTGGAAGAAAATCGGTGCATGCATGTCCGAGAAATGGATGGGGCCACGTTTAAGTAACAAAATGGCCACCAGTCGGCCATCTTTGATCTGCTCTCGGAAAAAAAAATGACGTGCATATGTAACCCCTCATTCATTATCTTTGTGCCAAATTTGGACAAGATCGGTAAATGCATGTCCGAGAAATGGTGGAGGACGTTGTCAATATCAGGGTTTTTACACATAAAATGGCTGCCAGTCGCTACCAGTCGGCCATCTTTGATCAGATCTCAAAATAAAGTGAGGAGCACGTGTATGCTGTCATGAACTGTGCTTGTGCCAAGTTTGGACAAAATCAGACCATGCATGTCCGAGAAATTGTTGGAGACACATTTAAGTAATAAAATGGCCACCAGTCAGCCATCTTGGTTCTGATCTCGAAAATAAATGACGTGCATTATGTAAGCCATAATTCATTATCTGGGTGCCAAGTTTGAACAACATCGGCTAATGCATGTCCGAGAAATGGTTGAGGACGGGTTCAACATCGGGTTTTTTTACAACTAAATTGGCCACCAGTCGGCCATCTTTGATCGCATCGTGTAACAAAATGATGTTCATATGTATACTGTCATGTATTGTCTTTTTACCAAGAATTAACAAAATTGGTCCATACATCTCCGAGATATGGTTGTGGACGCACGAACACACGGATGAGACCAAATCGGGGAGTCCAACGGGGCCTTTCAAAATAAGACCATCACTTACTCCCCAGGTCCTGGAAAGTCGGAAGATCGGGACGCTTTGCAGGGCCGACAGCACAGCCACCGAAGCATGGAAGTCATTGATCTCATGCAGTTTCTGCGACGGCAACAGAAAAATTGTTGTCCCAACAACTCCACAAAAGTTTAACTGTGTCATAAACAAGTAGGGAGGTGATGCAACAGGTGAGAAGGAGTCAGACTGGAATTCAGAAAGACCCTTGCTCGTAACAGGCACATACTTTGGCGATCTTGATAAAATGGCTGAGAATTTCAGCGCGAATCTTCAGTGTCCGAGCATTGAGTATCTCCTGCACCACCCAAAAACTGACCTGCGCATCAACAGAAGAAAATTGTGGTAGAATCGAGGGGAGGGGTAGGAGGAGTAGGGAAGTTGAAGATTACATGTCGACCAATTTAGGAACACTTCTGTGATACTAAAATTACAGAGGGGGGTGGGAGAGGAGTAAGGAATAAATAAAATAAGGAGAGGAGTAAGGAAGTAAGGAATAAAGTAAGTAATAATCTTTGACAAGCAATATGTCCACACAGGTGAAAATAGGTGTGCCCCGAGCGAAGCATGAGGCACCTGGTTGAAACGACGTGTGAACGCCACAACATTTGGTGCAAGATTGTGTTTTTCCTTCTTGTTCCAACCACAGCTCGCAAGTTCCTGTAAACCGAGGGCAGAGAGTTTGGGGCAAACCCAGAGTCGGAAACGAGTTAAAAAAAAAAAAACAAGCATCAAAACGTCACAGGTTTTGTGCAAAATAAAACGATTGGTGATGAGACATGGCTAACGTATTCGTATTCTGGTGTTCTGCCCGAAGGTTCAGCACTGCCTAAGCAGTTTCTTGGCAAGGGTTATACTGGGTGGTTTGCCATTGCCTCCCCAGCAGTAGTTCGGTGTGCCGGTGATAGCTCGCCTTCCCTTCACCGTTGGATATTTAATGTCCACCAACTCAGGTTGGCAGATGTGACACCCCGTTTAACGTCCATCCGAGGGAAGGCACACAAATGATGAATTACCCTATCTGGGAAACACTGGGATGGCAGTGTATAGCTGAGCTGGGATTCAAACCCAGGCCAGACAGGTTATGAGCGAGTTTGCGTACCTCTAGGCCAGGGGTCAGGAACCTTTTTGACTGGGAGAGCCATAAAAGCCAAATATTTCTAAATATATTTCATTGAGAGCCATATAGTATTTTTAACGTATAATAAATTAAATATGTCTTACTTTTAATGCGACTTCTGGTGCTGCATGGTTTTGCTGATGGCCTTGTAGTCTGGTTCATACGTGGTGAGGTTGAGCTTCATGCAGGCGTTGAGGCTTCCATCAGTTAAACGTGAGCGTAGGTTGGTCTTAATGTTCCTCATATGCGAGAATGACTGCTCACATGCATATGTAGAGCCAAACATGGTCAATACGGCAATACTCACACGCTGCATTGTGTGGTATGTCACAGGAAGCTCGTTCCAAGTTTTAAGAATCAGCTGGTCTTCAGGTTGAAGATTTTTCATTTCTGTCCACTTGTGTTCCCTCGCCAGCTCTGCTCGCTGTCGCGCAAGACTTTCCAACTCTCCATTAAGTGACTTGAACTTACTCATCCACATGTCTGATGCCTTCAGGTCAGCAACTTCCAGCTCAAAGTCTCCGATATAGACCCCGGGGATGCATGTCAGGTCGATTTTGTCCACTGCACACTCATGTGGATGAGTGATGAACTTGAAAAGACCAGTGCGTGCACGAAATTCTCCAAAACGTGCTTTCAATGACTGCAGGAGATTGGACGTAAAGCCAGCTAGCTGCTGAAGATCCAGATGTTGAGTGGAGTCACTTGCTAAGCATGCATCTCTAAATTGTTGCAGTCTTTCAAAGTGCAGAAGACGACCTGTTTCAATGTCCCTGAGAAAGACTTCCAGCTTGCTTTCAAATGCAAACACTGCTTGTTGAAGGGATGAGATTGTATTTCCAATACCTTGCATTTTCACATTGAGCTGGTTCAGATGGCCAGTTATGTCCACGAGATAGTGAAACTGCAGGAGCCAGTCAGTGTTGTCTAGCTCAGGATGCTTGACGCCTTTCATTTCAAGAAAAGTCCGGATTTCACTCAGGCAAGCTGCAAAACGGCTGAGCACCTTCCCCCTTGACAACCAACGCACGTTGCTGTGTAAAAGCAGACCGGGATAATGATTCCCAACTTCTTCTAACAGAGCTTTAAACTGGCGATCATTTAAAGCTCGGGCAACAATAAAGTTGACCACTCGAATGACCAGCGACATCACCTCACCAAGCTCCTGGCCACACGTCTGAGCGCAAAGCGCCTCCTGGTGCAGGATGCAATGAAAACTTAGGATGGCTCTCTTTTCATGTTCACGGAGAAGCGCTACAAATCCTTTGTTCTTCCCCAACATACAGGATGCACCATCAGTACAGACAGAAATAAGTTTATCCATCGGTAGTTTTTTTTCTTCAGCAAACTCCATGAAAGACGTGAATAAATCCTCTCCTCTTGTTGTCCCTTTCATTGGCAAAACAGCCAAGCTTTCCTCACGCAGTGTGTCACCTGCAGCATACCTGGCAATTATACTGCACTGAGATAGATGGCTAACGTCTGTTGACTCATCTAACGCGAGAGAAAAGTATGTCCCGGCGTTTATGTCCTTAATTTGTGTTTCCTCGACTTGATTTGCCATCATGATGCTACGATCGTGCACAGTTCTTGCTGACAGGGGCATGTCTTTTATTCGTTTGATTATCTTGTCTTTATTTGGGAAGTCATCAAACAGTTCATTGGCCACATCAAGCATGAATGTTTTGGCATACTCGCCATCTGTGAATGGCTTTCCATTCCTTACTATTGCCAAAGCACCCACAAAGCTAGCGGAATTCCCGTCACCTTGCTTGGTCCACACACGTAGTTGCTGCTGACTCGTCTGCACTCTCCGCTGTAGCTCCTCGCATGCCCTTTTCCTGCTGTCCCCCGCTGGATATTTCGATGCAAATGAAGCATGGTGTGTATCGAAGTGCCGCTTTATATTTGACCGTTTCATCGATGCAATTTTATCATTGCATATTAGACATACCGCAGATCCTGCTCTCTCACCAAATGCAAATTCCTCTGTCCACGCAGCCTGGAATGCACGGTAATCATCGTCTTTTTTTCTTTTCGCCATCTTTTCCGTTACAAGGGTTGAAGCGGATAAACTAGTTGGCTATCTGATAAAATTGATTTCTTCACCTTTACAATGACGCGGACATGCTCGCGAGCCATTGGTTCCCGACCCGACCCACGGGTGACCCGTGACCCGTGAAATTTATCTTCAAAACTAATTTCTGTTTACTTTAAAATGACACAGTATTATTAAGAAATATCACAAGTATTTTAAAATCAGTTCCAAACTGATTTTTTTTTTTTTTTTTTCAACTCAAAATTGTCTGGGAGCCATATGCCGTCACCGGAAGAGCCATATATGGCTCGCGAGCCATAGGTTCCCGACCGCGGCTCTAGGCCATACTTTCTTTCAGCCCATAGATAACATCCGGTTTAAAAATCAAGAGGAGCAAGACAGTTTATGTCTCTTCACCTGTAAACCAGGATGGGCTATGGATGGACATTGTGAATTGAGTGGATTTAATTACTTTATAACCACATTAACTACTACCAATACAATTTTTTTTTGAAACTTTGCGAAACACCATGGCAGGGATGGAGAGACACATGATACCAATGCTGGAGAGGCTTCTTCTTTGAAAAGGGAGGCATGAGCCATGGACATGAGTAAAGCTTTTTCGCAACTAAGAAGATAAATTTCGAACTTTTGCTTTATCTGGGATCAAACAGCATCCGCTAGCTTTGAGTCAGTGACTTTAACCACTCCTCCACGGCGATTATTTACTCGCCAACCTCCGGTTTTTTATTGGCGCTGAGGAAGCGCCTTTAGCGATTGACTTCCAGCCAGTGTAACGCTAATTCCTGTCACAGGAATTCTGAGATCATATAAGTGGGCGTGGCAGTTCCTGATTGGTTCGTGTTGGGGAACGCCTTCTCGCTGCCGACGTGACGTAAATTCGCGCACGCGCACTGGTGAAGCTTACTCGATCTTACTCGATCCCATATTACATGTACTTTCATTGCATACAAATTATACTTCCTCCTAGAAATTCCATGCCCGAACCTCAGCGCAATCCAAGAGGATTCACTTGTTATTATAAAGAGCATGTCCTTATGGACTGGAGGAAGAGGAAGCAGGACTTGGAGCGTCGCTGTGAAACACACAAGCAAACACTTTGCGAAAAGTATACAGTATAGATGATTGATAAACGAAGAAATATACATCTGTATAAAAGTGTAACTTGCAGAACAGTCAGAACTAACTGTTCCCATCATCCCGAGTGTTTTCTATCGGTGTATATTTTACCTATCCCGAAACCATATATATCGCCCATCTTGCCCTTCTCTTTCACCTGCCCCTTTTAACCTGAAACCAATTACCCCACACTATCACCGAAAGGAAAGATGTTGCTCTTTTGTGTGTTTTACAGTGGTGAACATTTTGAATTGAGTGGTGAGTGGTGAATCTGATGAACATTTTGACGTTTCATTTGTTTTTAGCACAAAAGGCCTGGCAACAGCGTGAACAACCCGACCACGGAGCGGTGGGTTGAGCCATAATATGAAACACAGTCTATAAACAATCAAAATCCTTGTAGTGTAGCAGCATAGCAAACCTGTTGTGCATTTTGTGATACAAGCACCAAATTTGGCACAAATGTACATTAATATGTTGCGAACATTTTCAGATATTGGGCCACTTGAAATTCCGTAATTTTTTTTTTCAAATTTTTTCAAATTTCGTAATTTCAAATTTTTCGGGTGACACCGTCACAATTTCGGTCTTCGAGGCCGGCCGATATAGTGGGGCGGCTTAGCCCAAATATTCAAAAGAATTGTGCATTTTGTGATACAAGCACCAAATTTGGCACAAATGTACATTAATATGTTGCGAACATTGTGTGGTCAGCAATGAAGACGAGAGTCTGAATTACATGTATGCAAAAGACCTTGTGAACCAGTGAAGCAAATACACGGGTAAGCATGAATTAAATCTAGGGCATGATATAATTTCCATGATGTTTACCTCTACACTCAATGGTGGAAGGAGGTAATGTTTTGATCCCAGCTTGTCTGTATGTCTGTTTGTCTGTTAGTCCACAAAATTCCAGACAAAGCTTGTAGTAGTGGTAGTTGTAGTGGTAGTGGTGATAACAGAAATTGTTATATAGAACTGAACTTATATTATTATTATATGCAGAAAATAACTTCATTTCTATATGCCCTGCAGTGGACAGGTTAATTGGTTTATGCACTGAAGGGGTCACCCTGGTGTGCACTGCTGTGTTCTGCCTCACTGAGTTGTTCAGGTATGATGTACTCAGCACAAGCTTCCGGTCGGCCCGGAGGTGGGGGTGCGGGGCCTGTCACGGAACGTCAAAACAAACGGCCTGCCGGGGCCGCCCAAAAGTCGGGCGTGAGGGGCGCGTCCACTAATGGAACGCCTCTCGCTTCCCAGATCGAGGGCCACGTGGTCAGGAGAACCTCGTCCCTTCCGGTCACACTTTGCCTATCGGCCGGCCTCGAAGACCGAAATTGTGACGGTGTCACCCGAAAAATTTGAAATTACGAAATTTGAAAAAATTTGAAAAAAAAAATTACGGAATTTCAAGTGGCCCAATATCTGAAAATGTTCGCAACATATTAATGTACATTTGTGCCAAATTTGGTGCTTGTTTCACAAAATGCACAATTCTTTTGAATATTTGGGCTAAGCCGCCCCACTATTGTACTCGGGTACAGAGAAGGAAAGTTTTGTACAAATTATCAGATGCAGTTATACTCATTTTGGCTTTGCCGTTTAGCTTTTATACTTAGCCCTCTGCTTCCCCTACAAACACGTTTATAACTTGTCATGTAAAAGGTGGGGTAAATAGTCACCAATTGCACTTTAAGTGAATATTTGTAATGTACAATGCACAAGTGTGTTCATACGCCTGTCAGTCACTCAACATAAACAGAAATTTCAAAATATCCACATCAAGATGGACAAAAGCAAGACATTGCCCACCTCTGGTTGGATAGCTTTGAAAACAGGTGCATCAAGTAGAGCAATCTGGCCCTGAAAAACAACATCCAACAAAAACAAAATCGGACTGAGCTCACATTTTGGTGTTTTGGAGTCGTGTGCAAAGAGTGGAGTTATGAAAGGTAAACTAAAGAAAAAATGCACAGCGTAAAACAATTACAATTCAATGCAAAAGGTTTACAGCATTTAAAATTAGCAGAAAACAAACACTAAATCTGGCAAGGCCTAATACAACACTCCCCAAAACGTGCACAGCGGGACTAGTAAACAACTAGAATGGCACTCGGCAGAGTGCATACAGTCAGTGCCTTCAGAAAGTATTCACACCCATTGACATTCAACATTTTGTTGTGTTAGTCTGAATTTTAAAAAAGACTAAATTGAGATTTTTTGTCACTGAGCCACACATAATTCCCCATCATGTCAAAGTTGAATTTTGCTGGTAGAAATTTTTACCAAATAATTATAAATTAAGCACAGAAAGATCAAATTTACATAAGTATTCAATACTTCATAGAAGCGCCTTAGGCAGTGATTACAGCTTTGAGTCTTCTTGGGTAGGTCTGTATCAGCTTTGCACATCTGGATTTGGGGAGTTTCTCCCATTCTTCCTTGCAGATTTGCTCAAGCTCTGTCAAGTTGGACGGGGAGCGTCAGTGAACAGCAATCTTCAAGTCTTTCCACAGATTCTCAATGGGATTCAAGATTCAATTGAAGATTCAGGTGATTTGGCTGGGCCACTCAAGGACTTTCACATTCTTGTTCTGAAACCATTCCAGTGTTGCTTTGACTGTATGCTTGGGGTCATTGTTCTGTTGGAAGGTAAATCTTCCACGCAGATTCTCCTCAAGCATTTGCCTGTATTTGGCTCCATTCATTGTTCCTTCTATCCTTAAAAGTCTCCCACTCACTGCCACTGAAAATCATCCCCAAAGCATGTTGCTGCCACGACGACGCTTCAAGGTAGGGATGGTGTTAGATGGGTGATGAGATGTGCTTGGTTTCCACCAGATGTAGTGCTTTGCATTCTGGCCTAGTTAAATTTTTGTCTCATCAGACCACAGAATATTTTGCCTCATGCTCTGAGTCTTTCACGTGCCTTTTTGCAAACTCCAGGTGTGCTGTCATGTACCTTTTCTCAGGGGTGGCTTCCGTCTGGCTACTCTCCAATAAAGCCTAGATTTGTGAAGTGCTGCAGAGACTGTTGTTGTTCTTCCAGTAGGTTCTCCCATCTCAGCCAAGGAACTCTGTAGTTCTGTCAGAATGGTCATTGGATTTTTGGTCACCTCCATGACCAAGCTCCTTCTTGCCCGGGTGCTCAGTTTGGTCGGACGGCCAACTCGAGGAAGAGTCTGGGTAGTTCCATATTATTTCCATTTCCTAATGATGGAGCTCACTGTGCTCTTGGGAACTTTCAACACTCTAGAAATAGTTTTATACCCTTCCCCAAATGTATGTCTCCTCACAATTATATATCGGACTTCCACAGACAGTTCCTTGGACTTCCTGGTTGAGTTTCTGCTCTGACATGCACTGTCAACTGTGGGACCTTATATATAAAGATGTGTTTCTTTCTATATCGTGCTCAATCAATTTAATTGGCCACAGGTGAACTCCAATCACGTTGTAGATACATCTCAAGGATTATCAAAGGAAATTGGATGCACCTGAGCTCAATTTGGATTGTCATGGCAAAGGGGTTGAATACTTATTGACTCAAGACATCTCAGGTTCTTATTTTTAATTATTTTGTAAAACAATTCTCAAAAAAAAAACTCCACTTTTACATTAATAGGGTATTATTTGTAGATCAATGATAAAAAAAATCCCAATTTAATCCATTTAAAATTCAGGCTGTAACACAATAAAATGTGGAAAAAGTCAAGGGGAGTGAATACTTTCTGAAGGCACTGTGTATCCACCAGGCTGAATAGTTGACGTTTTGTATCCCACTCAAGGCCGGATCTGGATCTGGACCTGAACTAAAATCTCATCAGCTTGTTCTTGTCACCAACCCAAGTCAACCACCAAGTTTTGTCATAATCCATCTTCAACTTTTTTTTTTAAATACAGCAAGACCCCGACATTCGCGGGGGATACGTTCCTGGTATATGCCGCAAATGTTGTACCCTCGAATATTGGGGTATTGTTTCAATGGGAAAAAGGAGGATAGGTTCCCGGCGGTTCGTCA
Organism: Myxine glutinosa; assembly: GCF_964187855.1. Lineage (NCBI taxonomy): Eukaryota > Metazoa > Chordata > Myxini > Myxiniformes > Myxinidae > Myxine > Myxine glutinosa. The sequence continues at coordinate 27,780,837 of NC_136273.1, forward strand.
TTCATAAGGGAAACTTTTAAAATCTTACGAACACGAATGCCCATCATTGCAGTTTCATTAAAAATGCTTACAAAAAAACCCCCAAAACAACAGGTGCAGATTCCAATTTTTATTGGAATATGACGTAACTTTTGATGTGATGATGAATACGACGACGATTGAGTTAGAATCCAGTGACCTCCTCTGAAGAAGACGCAAGTGAGGGTGTTGATGAGTCATGCACTGAAAGGTGATGCAGGTGAGGGTGCCGATGAGTCGTGCAGCAAAGGGGATACCTTGTCCTTTGCAGCCTTGAATCCTGATGCTGTCCTCTCTAGTTTCAAATTAAAGTTCATGTGGGCATCTCTTTCCAGAACAGGCCAAACTCACTGCATTGAAGACCTACTCTGGTAGGTCTTCTTCTATGAGCTGAGCGAGTGGAGCAGGGAAAGTTTCAGCTGCCACGTGGTCTGCTGAGGCATGCTCGTCTGTGAGCTTCACATGGTGCAGACCGTAACATTTCTTGAAGCAGTCAAACCATCACCTGCCAACTTAGAACGGACTGGGGCCACTCGTACCCACGTCACTCGTGTTTACAGCACCACCCCAGCCAGCCAGATGATCATACATGCGCTTTGCCTAAAGGCACATTTTTCTGGGCATTGTCCACTACCCACACATTTAATGCCTTCTCCACTGCTTTGATGTTAACATCCCTGACCAGGGTAACCACTTTGGTGCACAACACAGTTATGCTGGGTACTGTCCTAGTCGTGACACTTTCGTAAATCACCTTCTCGTTTTTCTTTTTCTAGCACACAGTCGACTCGTTCATGTCAGATTGTCTGCCCACAGAGGCCACACTCTAATCTCTTGATGGTTGGCCAAGCAGCTCCACTTTCTGGTTCAAGCTCATTCACTTTTTACTGCCTCTTGGGGAGCAGGCATCTCCTGCAATACTCATACGCTTAGGACCCATGATCAAAACATGTGCGCAAAAAAAAATCCATGAGCGTGAGGAATCACAACAGTTTTAGGCAGCAAGACAGAAGAAAGAATGAGACGCAGGACACGCTGCATATGACTAGTAATGCAGGAGTTCTGTATAAATAAATGGAGGAGGGGTGGGTAGTGTTACCAGTGTTTGTGGGGGATGGTTTATGCACACATACAGCTGCTTTATGCGTGGTTGGTGGAAGACGGTTATAGAACTGTTTTATGCATGTGGCTGGTAGGAGATGTTTTTTGCGCCCACAAAAATGCGAATACCCGAATATTGAAGCAAGTCACATTTTAAGAACCGCAAATATGTGGGATTCACAAACGTCGAATCCGCAAATGCCAAGGTTTCACAGTATCATGCTATACATCATTTTTGCCCCCATCTCTCAAGTATGAAGAATCACCCTAAAAATTTAAATAAATAAAAATCATATCCGGATCCAGATCTTCACCAAAATCGATTCAATTCTTCCTTGCAGGATACCCAACCTGCCCACCAAATTTGCCCCTACGTTTGTGAGGTACCCTGCTCGCTCACAAACAAACAAACAGACATGCGTGAAAAGATAACCTCCATCCACCTTTGGTGGTGGAGGTACTACAACAACAACAACAACAACAACAACAACAACAACAACAACAACAACAGGCATTTTAAGGCCATTTTCCCTGCCAGAGTGGGGGTTAGCCTTGCGGGCCCCATGACAATCTTCTACATTTTGCCCTATTTTCTGCATCTCCCCTTGTTATAACCCCCTTGCCTGCATTTCTTCTTCCACCACCTTTAGCCAAGTCTTTCTCAGTCTTCCCTGTCCTCTACTTCCTTCTACATTGATTTCCATCACTCTTTTCAACCAGTCACTTTCATCCTTCCTCAACACATGACCAAACCATCTCAACCTGTTTCTCTTCAAAGCATCCATCACAGGCTCTATTCTCATCATCTTTCACAATTCATCATTTGTCTTCCTCTCTCTCAACGATACTCCACACATCCACCGAACCATTCGCATTTCCACCCTTTCCAGCCTTCGTTGCTGCTCTACGTTCATTACCCATGTCTCGCTCCCATAAATCATAACACTTCTCACACATGCAGCATACACCTTTCTCTTCAGCTTCAACGACACTCCCCTCCTCGTCAGCACACCACTCAGTTCCCGAAACTTCTTCCTTGCACATCTCACTGGAGCAACCGTTGCAGAGTCTGATCAACCTTCTCCATTCAGCATGTCTCCTAGGTAGCAAAATGTTTTCACACCTTCCAGCTTCCCACTGTCTCCAAGATCCAACTCAACATGTCCTCCATCTGCAGCTCCCTCTGTGCACACCTTACACTTGAATGTAGCTGCCACACTGGTTAATGACCCTCTCAGACCACTACATTTTTGATGAACCCACTCAGCGCACATTGTACATTGAATGGAGTTCACTGCGACACCCTTGCTGCACACAGCACACGGCCACTTCCCAGTTATTTCCACCTCACCACATGCTTTACCACTTGCCATCACCTTTGTCTTTCTGATATTCACCTCAGACCTTTCGCCTCCATACATTCCTTCCACTTGTTGATCTTCTCATTCAGTCCATCCATACTTTCTGCAATCAACACCAGATCATCTGCATACAACAACTCCCACAGTAAAGTCTCCTTTACGTTCCGAGCCAGCACCTCCATCACAGCTATAAATAGTAGTGGACTTAGTACCGACCCGATGCACTCCCACCTTCACCTCAAACTCACCACTGTTCCCATCCTTCGTCCTTACAGCTGTGCATGCTCTCTCGTACATTGTCATCACTACTCTGATCAAGCATTCCCCCACTCCTAACTTCCTCAATGCCCATGTCACTATTTTGCGTGGAAACCTATTGAACAATTTCTCCAGATCAACAAACCCAAGAAACAACTTCTTCCTCTTCTCCGTGTACTTCTCCTGCAACTTCCTTGCAATAAAAAGCACGTCTGTCGTTCCTCTTCCTGGCATAAATCCAAACTGCATTTCGTCGATCTTCACGTTCTTCCTTATCCTCCTCTCCAACACCCTTTCCAATACCTTCATTCCATGCTCCAATAACTTTATCGCTCGATACGAGCCACAGTCCAGAGGGTCACCTTTCCCCTCGTATCGAGGGACGAGGGTACTCAGTTCCCAATCCACTGGAATGCGACCTTCTTTCACCACCAGATTACAGATCTCTGTCATTCTCTTCACACCCCAACTTCCCGCTGCCTTCAACATATCTCCCACAACTCCCGTCGGCCCTCCCGCTTTTCTTTTAGGAAAATAGGACCATATATAGGAGGTAAAGGACCAAACCACTCTGCCATACATTTGCAGACATAATAAATAGATGGGCCTGCAAAAAGCACAGGTCTCCCTCAGTACCATGTGATCATCATAAGCCTGTGTTGTTGTTACCCGAACGTACAAAAAAAACATTACTGGTTCTTCCAATCCCAACACCTATACATAAATATACCTGTAACCTGCTGGGTGTGATTCCTGCTGTTTCTTGTTCAGATGACAGAATCATGGGCCGAGTCCGTATCATTCGATGCGAAAAAGAAACTCGATTGTTTTTATTTAATTTTACACTCAGTTATGAGCTAAAGGATTTTTCATTGCTTGCACTTCACAATGCACACGATAAGACAAACACCAAACAGTTTGCTTGTGCTTGGATCATAATTTTTACGACGACAGACTATTCCACCGGGATTTGAAAAGCTTCTTGCACACTCTCCCCCCCTCCCCACAGCCCCCCCTCCCACCCCTAATAAGGCCTCTCCACTTGGTGCCTAGATATGTTGCCATGTGGTTTGAAATCACTGCCAAAACAGGAAGGCCTCAAATTTTACCAAACATCAGATAAGGCCCATGAAGCCATGGACCAAAATGACGGAATACAGCTGAAGTGAAGGATGGTGTGTTGTGAAGACTAAAAACAATCCTCTTTCGACACGCACAATGTTCAAGGCATTGTGAGAGGGAGGGGTACGAGGGAGGTGGTGGGACGTGGGGGACTGTGAATGTAAATCAAACTTGTTTGTCAGAGACCACGAGCATGCAAGGTCAGCAGAGAAGTCGTGAGCAAGGGCATTTTGCGACTCTCTCCCTTGTTGCTACATTTCCCAAAGCCCACCTGATCGATCACGTGTGCTCACAGAAAGTCAACCTTGATAATTTCGACTGGAGACAAGATCAATTTGGATCGATAATATGCTTCTCCTCAAGTGCTGCAATCGATTGGTGCACGGGAGCCCCAACATGTCCATCGAGCACAAATCGCAAAGGGAATGTTATGTTCCTCCCTGGAAGACTCCAGGTTATTTTAGCGTAACCAAAGACACCCTGGGATGTCAATGGACGCTCGCAAGCGTTATCCCTTTAATAAGCGCCGATTCCATCCATCCCCCACACTTTTTCACTGCCGAACTGCTAAGATGATGATCATGATGGTCTTATTCACAAATCCCTCTACGGATGGGGGTGGGAGGATGAGAGGGCATCTACAACAGGTACGAAATGTCACTCATGTGCAGGTCCTGATCATTCACTCATGTGCAGGTCCTGATCATTCACTCATGTGCAGGTCCTGATCATTCACTCATGTGCAGGTCCTGATCATTCACTCATGTGCAGGTCCTGATCATTCACTCATGTGCAGGTCCTGATCATTCACTCATGTGCAGGTCCTGATCATTCACTCATGTGCAGGTACTGATCATTCGCTCATGTGCAGGTCCTGATCATTCGCTCATGTGCAGGTCCTGATCATTCACTCATGTGCAGGTCCTGATCATTCACTCATGTGCAGGTCCTGATCATTCATTCATGTACAGGCCCTGATCATTCAATCATGTGCAGGCCCTGATCATTCACTCATGTGTAGGTCCTGATCATTCACTCATGTGCAGGTCCTGATCATTCACTCATGTACAGGCCCTGATCATTCACTCATGTGCAGCTCACTGCTCCTTTGCAGGCTGCTGGTGGAACAGGCCTCAACCAGGATAATAAATCAAAAATTGGCCAAGTTACTGGCACACAATGACCTACTCTTTTCGAAAACGCTCCACAGGATACTTGACAGGATAGCCGGCTTAACGTGCCTTTGGAACAACAACGTACACGGATCGATGATCGCTCCTACCTGTGAAGCACCAAGGCAGTGCAGCGCACTCTCTACTTTCCGCACGAGTCCGTTCTTAGGCTCTCATGCAGGTACTTGATGTTCGCAATGGAATTACTGTCCTCAAATAATAATACTCTCGTATTTCATTGTGATATTGTCATAGAAAAAGAACTGAAATACTGTACATACAAAAATGGAACTTTATTAAACTAGAAACGTTCTCTTGTGCTTTTCCTGGCAGCTCCATTGGCATAAAACTTGCACAGTTCAGTTTTTTTCTTTTTTCTTTTTTGCACATTGTACACAATCCGGAGGCCGATGCCAAGAGATTCAGCAATGGGTGTTGTACTTTCACCATTCTCATGCAGACTTTACGAGCTCGAGTATACCCACGATGGTTAGCACAACACGCTTCCTCTTTGCCTTGGAGGAACGAGACGATGGTGCGGCACTACCAAGGGAACGTTTGGGCACCATAACTCTTCAATAAAAAAAAAATTTTTAAACCACATTTAGAGGCCATTTTTCCCCGCAAAGCGGGGGTTGGCCTTTTTCGGGGACCGTGGTTGTTGTTGTTTTTTTTGGTCCCCTTTTTGAAGCAAATGTGAAAGTTGGCCTCTTCAATGTGAAAGTTAAATATACAAAATGGCTCGTGATTCGCTCGTATGTACTGCAGGAAGTGAGTGCGGGGGGTGCTTCGTTACGATGCGCCAAACACGGCAAATGCCGATTGGTCGACTATATATACGACAAAAATCAGTTACTGTAAAAAGTGAATTGTGCGTCATACAACAACAACAATTAACACACAAACTAAGCAGATGGAAATTGCAATCGGCGAGTACTTACGGCGAAATGTTCAGGTGTAACTTTCAAAACGTCGAACACCACGGCATCGTAGCTCTTTGTCACTTGCAAGGCCTCTTGCCCCCCTAAGGACTCCACGCTGCTGGAGGCCTGGTCGAGCACATACAGCACCAAATGCATTACGTCACTGCACAGATGGCCACAACTCAAAGAATAATGATGCACACTGCAAGGCCAGACTCTCCACAGGGTCTTTAGATGCATGTCAGGCCGTCTTGATGTATCACTTGCTTCTGTAATCGCCGCCACCACTGCCAGCAACAACCGCCCCAATCAATCTCCATACTCGAGCAATTACAAGACTCTCCCTCATCAAGTGCCATTTCCACCCTCACCAAGGACTTCAGGAACAGCAACATCAATCACCCATACAATTCATAAACGACATGAAAATCGTGCGCAAGGTAAATTTGTATGACAACGGGGGAGACGGAGACAGCACTAAGATGGTCTGCTTTTTAACAACTATGGGCCTTGTAAGCCAAGCATAAGAGTCACTAAATCATGTATCGTGACACGCTGGAACGCCAATGCATGTATTTTTGAGCTGAAGCCAAAAAGCTTCCCCAGAAAGCACGTACCGCATAGAAAACCCAGCTTTCCTCCTACACATGTCAATTGGTGCTGAACCATTCATCGTCTGAATGGTGAACCAATTGGTGCTGAACCATAAACCACTCACCTCGGACATGGGCAGGCATGGCGACACGATGGATGGCATCGGGGAGGTTGAAGAGGCCATTCCTCATCGGAGGTGACCCCACACCACCTGGACCAGATCACGCATGGACGTGAGAATGACCAGAGCCAGACAGAGGGGCATGATTATTGTGGGCAGCTTGTGTTCGACTATAACATCATTGTGAGAGGAGGTGGGGGGAGAGGGAGGAGGAGTTTAAAAAAGAAAAAAAGAAAAAATCTCACCATCACTTCAGACGAACAGATTCTCAAGTTCTGTTTCAAACATTCAGAAACCTGCAAAACCAAAAATGGAATGTTCGAGATTAAAAGCACCACGTGCAAGGTTCAACAACAGCAAACACACTCAAACACGGCCACGTTTAAACAGTCGAGCCCTAAACACAAGATAAGAACTGTTTCCTTGGAACTTTCATGCATTTGTGTTGGACCGGATCGTTCTCTCCATAGCACAGGGATTCACCATGCTCTTTACCATTTAGGGGCAGCGAGTTATTCCAAAGATCCCTTTTCCTCTTCCTTTTTGGAATTGCTATCATTTCTCAACATAAAGGGGTTTTTTTCAATACTGTGAATCCAGTTAGGTTTTGCATCCGAAGTGGTAACTTCACCATCATGCATTGCCATATGACGATGCCATAGGTATCGATTCGTCTGCGCTTCGCATGGGGTGCCCCTGAAACCTCCTCCCAAGGTGTCCAGAAAGCTTCAAATTAGAACACCTGAGCCGACCCCTTAACCGTTGACCTTTATTTTACCAATCAAATGCTGGTCCGCAAGTGAAAACTAAAACACCAAAAAAAACAACAAGGAGGGAGAACAGCAAGATGGTGTTTAAACCCTGCAGTGCCATTAATACAAACAAACAAACAAACAAATGAAAAATCGGTCAGAGACCGAGGACTTGCCGGAATTTACTTTTTATCGGCCATTTAGGACAAATATGGCGGCCGAACCACGTGACCGATGACGTCATCATTAACATATTTTATTCCCCATGGAGAGTTCTTTACAATGAGCCGTGTCTCAATTTTTCCTATTCAGCACTTTTGGAGATATGGAGGTGCTAATTTTTTCAAGATGGCGGCCGAACCACGTGACCGATGACATCATCATTAACCAATTTTATTCCCCATGGAGAGTTCTTCACAATGAGCCATGTCTCAATTTTTTCTATTTAGCACTTTTGGAGATATAGAGGTGCAAGGTTTTTCGGTTTTACCAAGATGGCGGCCGAACCACGTGACTGATGAGGTCATCATTAATATATTTTATTCGACATGGAGAGTTCTTTGCAATGAGCCATGTCTCAATTTTTTATATTTAGGACTTTCGGAGATATGGAGGTGCAAAGTTTTTCGGTTTTTCCAAGATGGCGACCGAACCACGTGACCGATGACGCAACCATTAACGTATTTTATTCCCCATGGAGAATTCTTTACAATGAGCCATGTCTCAATTTTTTCTGTGCAGCACTTTCGGAGATATGGAGGTGCAAAGTTTTTCCAAGATGGCGGCCGAACCACGTAACCGATGACGTCATCAATTGGGCGCAGTCTATTCCAGGGCAAGACAAATACGTGTGCAAAGTTTGGCGATTCTATGTGCAACGGTGTAGACGTAGTGCTGCAAACAGACAGACAAACAGACAGACAGATGAAAAATCGGTCAGAGACCGAGGACTTGCCGGCATGTACTTTTTTATCGGCCATTTAGAACAAATATGGCGGCCGAACTACGTGATACATGACGTCATCATTAACATATTTTATTCCCCATGGAGAGTTCTTTACAATGAGCCATCTCTCAATTTTTTCCATTCTGCACTTTTGGAGATATAGTGGTGCAAAGTTTTCCCGTTTTTCCAAGATGGCGGCCGAGCCACGTGACCAATGGCATCATCATTAACATATTTTATTCCCCATGGAGAGTTCTTTACAATGAGCCATGTCTCAATTTTTTCTATTCAGCACTTTTGGAGATATAGTGGTGCAAATTTTTTCGGTTTTTCCAAGATGGCGACCGAACCACGTGACTGATGACGTCATCATTAACATATTTTATTCCCCATGGAGAGTTCTTTACAATGAGCCATGTCTCAATTTTTTCTATTCAGCACTTTCGGAGATATAGAGGTGCAACGTTTTTCGGTTTTTCCAAGATGGCGGCCGAACCACGTCACCGATGACGTCATCAATTGGGCACAGTCTATTCCAGGGCAAGACCAATATGTGTGCAAAGTTTGGCGATTCTACATGCAACGGTGTAGACGCAGTGCTGCAAAGACAGACAGACAGACAAACAGACAGACAAACAAACGAACAGATCAACATACTTGCCGGAATCTTTTCCGGCAAGTAACAAACGAACAGATCAACATACTTGCCGGAGTCTTTTCCGGCAAGTAACAAATGGACTGCAAGGCACTTGACGAATCAAAAACATGCTTCCGCCAGCTCGAGTGCATGTTGGCGAAATACCTGCCTGGAGATTCACCTGTTGAACGCAACCCTCAGCCCAATCCTCTGCAAAGCATCACCGCTCCGCCGACTCCAACGTGCAGGCCTCCCTCTTGGGTCTTTAGCTACGGCCTAAAGCACAACGCGTTTGCAAGTTGACAAATGTTGCGTTTTTGGGGGCAAGGGGTCAAGTGACCATCGGGAGTGTTTAACTCAAAACAAAGCACACTGTACATTCTTTCACTCGATGAAATGAAAAAGTCCTCGGAACAAAGTTAAATCAAACGTTCAATAAGGGAGGGGGCAGGAGTGAAGGGAATGCAAGAGAACAGTGCTGTAAACATTGCCTGTAGTCGATGACGTCATGGAATGAAAATTGGAAATGCATGGCACAAAGTTGGAACCATCATGGGAAGTTTGAAGCTTTGGGGGGAGAAGCAAGCTTGCCGGGTTAACTCTCCATCGATTTATTTACTTATTTATTTATTTCCTTATTGCTTATTTGGTGGCGAGTTTATTACTTGCAAAATCGAAGATTTTTCAAGTATATTGTTCGGTTGAGTTTGTTATGCAGTCTGTCACTCGCCTACAAGTCACAATTCTAAACCGATCGTCATGAAACTTCAAGTAGTAGAGGTCGTCACAATTGAGTAGCCTATTGATTTTGAGGTCAAAGGTCATCTGGAGGTCAGATTTCTAAAATGGCCATTTTTCATCCGATTGACTTGAAAATTGAACAGCATTTGCATATTGAGTCACTAAAGTGTAAAACCAACTATTTTTAAGGTCAAATGCCCAAAGGTCAACTCGAGGTCAAATTTGCAAAATCAATTTTCATCCACTTGACTTGAAAGTTTAACTGCATTTGCAAAGTGCCTCAATGAATTGGGGGGAAAAAACTATTTTTGAGGTCAAAAGGTCAAAGGTAAACTCAAAATCAAACTTCTAAAATCATAGATTTTCATCTGAAAAATAATCACTTTTCATCCTATTGACCAACTATATTTGAGGTCAAAAGTTCAAAGGGTAAGTCAAGGTCAAATTTCCAAAATCATCAATTTTCATCCACTTGACTTGAAAGTTTAACAGCATTTGCATAGTGCCTCAATGAATTGGGGGGGAAAAACTATTTTTGAGGTCAAAAGGTCGAAGGTAAACTCAAAATCAAACTTCTAAAATCATAAATTTTCATCTGAAAAATCGTCTTTGATCAAGCTTTGATCAAGGTCGTCAATTTTAATATCGATGAAATTGACAATTCGATGGATCAATGGCAACTTTTTGGGGGAGGAGGGGGGGGGGATTTTGTAAGTATCGTGCTCTGCATGACGTATTCTTGTTTGTTTGTTGGTGTAAAAATCACCAACAAAAATATGCTGTTCATGTTGGAAATGTTGAACATATTGTTTGTTCTATATCCTTTGGTGAAAAGCTCAAAGCAAACAATAAATACATCCCCAGTCGAAATCCATTTATTGAAATGCGCAAAAGACAAGCTCAGCAGCTTTGGGAGTAATCGGCCATTTTATCAAGACCCACCAGGTTAAATTTGGTTCGTCACATGATCCAATACACACACTGCAAAGCTTAAAAAGTCAACGATCGGTGCATCATCGGAGGATTTAATACACAACTCTCGACGCATACCGACTCCGACATCCAAAGACTGAGCAAAAGACATCCACAAAAAGTACGGTGACCATGACGTTCAGGTAAATAAATAAACTAGATGGTATTCATAGAATACTTACCCTATGCAGTCAACTTGGTACGAACCAACCCTTCTGTTTTTTTATCGGTTTTTTTTTTCTTTGATCCAATATGGATGCCAGACCAAGTGAGCAATCACATCATAAATTTTTATTTTCTAATATAATTGCTGCGTAGATCATGCTCAATAAATTCCAAACTGATCAGACTAAGCGTTGTCCCTGTCAAATTATGACATCATAATTACGGCACCAATGACGTCATCGTTAACACCTATTCCCCATATGGAGTTCTTTACAATGAGCCATGTTTAAAAATTTTCCATGCAGCAGTTTTGGAGATATAGAGGTGCAACGTTTTTCGGGTTTTCCAAGATGATGCCTGTACCACATGACCTATGATGTCATAATTATCATCAAAATATTCCACAGGAGGAGGCACTGCTATGGTGAAAATTTCGTGTTAATCAGACCAACAGTTGCAGAGAAAAAAAATTCATACTGATCGGATCAAGCGTTGTACTTGTCGAATTATGCTGTCATAACGAAGGCTGATCTCTGATCCCGGCATAATTTTCGTGGAATCCTTTCAAACTATTAGAATTCTAATACCAAAGGATGTTGCAGGAAGTAAAATTCTGTCAGATGGTTACAGTTCTGTTTCTGTTTCACCCATTCTGCTCTTTCACCTACCTCATTCTCATCCACCCTCTCTGAAAAAATGTCCACTTCTCCCTTCATTGACCTCCACACCCCTTCCGACCTCACTGACTACTACAACCACACTCTCTCCTCCTGCCTTGACCAGCTTGCACCTGTAAAAACCAAAACAGTTTCTTTCACCCATTGTGCTCCCTGGTTTACCCCTGAACTCCGCCTGATGAAAACTCGTGCTCGCCAACTGGAAAGACTCCGCAATAAAACGGGTCTCACAGTTCACTCCCAAGCCTACAAGGACCACCTACAACACTACAAAGATGCCCTCTCCGGCGCCCGCTCCGCCTACTACTCTCAAATTATCCACTCTGGCTCCGGAAACCCAAAAGCACTCTTCTCGACAATAAACAAACTCCTCCGCCCCCTGAACACCACCACCCAGTCATTCACAGTAGACAACTGCATCTCCTTCCTTTCATTCTTCCAACGCAAAATTGACAACATCTACAACAGCTTGACCACCGCCGCACCCGCTCCCCCTCCAACCACCTGCCCCCCCTTGTCCTGCCATCCCCTGTCTCGGTTCTCCCCAATCTCCCCTACTGACCTCTCTGAACTCCTCATAGGAATGAAAACTGCCACCTGCACTCTTGACCCCATCCCCTCCAGCTTTGTCAAGGCCTCCCTCCCTGCTCTCTCTCTCCACTTATCATTGCAACAATAAACTCCTCCCTGTCTACAGGCATCGTCCCACCTTCCCTCAAAATTGCTGCTGTTACCCCCATTCTAAAAAAACCTGGTCTAAACCCTGACACCCTAAACAACTTCAGACCCATCTCCAACCTACCCTTTCTGTCAAAAGTTTTGGAACGCGCTGTAGCCACTCAACTCAAACATCATCTCTCTGCCAATAACCTGTATGAAACATTCCAATCCGGATTCCGCTCCAACCACAGTACTGAAACTGCTCTCCTCAAAATCACCAACGACCTTCTCCTCTCCTCTGACGCTGGCAACCTCAACATTCTCGTCCTCCTCGACCTCAGCGCTGCCTTTGACACCATCGATCACACCATCCTCCTCACCTGACTTGAATCCACCTTTAACGTTACCGGCACTGCCCTCTCTTGGATTAAATCATACCTCTCTGACAGACGCCAGTTCATCTCCATCAATAACTGCAAATCCCCCACTGCTCCCCTCCCCCAAGGTGTCCCCCAAGGTTCAGTTATTGGCCCCCTCCTCTTCACCCTTTACCTGTCCCCCCTCGGTCACTTAATCCGCCGTCATGGTCTCCAATTCCACTGCTTCGCCGATGACATCCAGCTTTTCATCTCCACCAAGTCCGTCTCCACCGACACCCACTCTATCCTGACAAACTGCATCACTGAAATAAAATCCTGGCTTCAAATCAACTTCCTCAAGCTTAACTGTGATAAATCTGAAATAATCTGAAATAAGGAGAGTCTCGCGAGATCACGGCAAGGTCACGTCTTTTCGAAGCTGCTCCATGCGCTCACGCTTTCGAAGCTAAGTGATATTTCTCAATTGTGTTTTTGTCGAGACTGCATCTATCCTTCAGTGTATGTACGTATAGCGTATCTTTTGGAAAATTTTCGGTGCTACTTTTTCGTACATGTATACACAATCGTCGGTAAATGGTATCGAGTATTCTGCGGCCTAGTACTCGTAGGCTTAGACTACCGTACCGTCTCCGACCTTGTGTTGTGGTTTGTTTTTCTCTCAGTGATTCGTCGAATGCGCTGAAATTATTTTCGTTCTCTGTTTCGTACCAGTCGTTCACCCCGTACCTCCTTGTTTAATATCTGTACTCACAAAAAAAACAAAAAAAAAAACCCCCAAAAAAAATATTTCCTTCCCAGGTCTTATTCGTTTATTTGTTGTTCTTTTTGTTCGTTCGTTCTTCGTTCGCGATCACGCGGTTAGAAATGTATAATCTCTCCCCTGAACAACTATTTTCTCTCATATATTATAACACCCTTTTCTTCTTTTCCTACAAAAGGATGCTTGCGTCTTGCTCACCAAATCTATTCATTCCAAAAAATATATATAATACCATCTCTTACAGTTCCTCCTTTCTACATTCCCTAAACTATCCAGAACTCCATCCCTCCTCCAGTGTCCTCAAACGTATTTTTGACTCGAAGGTCTCAAACTCATTTTGCAAAAAATGTTCGTTTCCCATGAATCGTACACTTTTCAAAATCCAATCTCACCCCTCCCCTCCAAATCCTCCCCATCACCCATCCCTTTCAAATCTCCCCCCTTGCCCCTTCCCTCCCCTCCCTCCTAAACTCCCCCCACACCCCTCCCCTCCGAGACTCTCCCTCGCTCCTCCCCTCCTAGACTCCCCTCTCACCCCCTCCTCCTCAAAGCATCCTCCCTGCTTCTTCCTCCTTCCAACTTTCACCTTCATCTCCCCAAACCTTCTGCCTTGCTCTTCCCCCTCCTCAAATAACACCTCACTGTGCCTCACCCAATCTCCATCAAACCTTTTGTCCGCCCCATTCTTCCCTTTCTCCAAGCTATTCTGAAATGTCTGACACACCTTCAACAGCTCTCCCTACCTCTTCCTCCTCTTCCACATCTGACCCTACCCCTCCCCCCCCTTGTTCTGGACCCGATGCTCCCCCTTCATTAACGGTATGGACCTCAAACATCCGGGGCCTTCGCTCAAACTTGACTGACCTCTCCATACAGGTTGCTTCTGACAAACCAGATGTGATCTGCTTAACAGAAACTTTCCTCCTTCATGATGTCTCTGATGCCTTGGTATCTCTCCCAGGTTACTCCCTCCTCCGGTATGATAGACCTGAGCCTCGTCCTGGAGGTGGGGTTGCTATCTTTATAAAAAACTCTTCCTCACTCGCCCTCCACTGCCCTCTCTCCACCTCACCCCCAGGAATACCTTTGGCTATGGCTTCCCCTTCGCTCCCACCTTTTGTTCATATGTGTGTTGTACCGTCCACCAATCAGCGATGACTCCATATACATCTCACTGTCTGATAATATGGACCAACTTCTATCTACCCATCCCAACTCTCTCTTCCTCATATGTGGTGATTTCAATTGTCACCATGCCAGTTGGCTGGGTGTGGGTACCTCTCTCACCAGCCATGGCTCTTCAGCAAAGGACTTCTGCGACTCACTGGGACTGACACAATCTGTCAATTTCCCGACCCGGATCTCAGTCAACGGAGCATCTTCTCTTCTGGATTTGGTTATGACAAACTTCCCTGAAAATGTCTGCTGCTCTTCTTCTGCTCCAATCGGCTCATCTGATCATGTGCTTGTCAAAGTGGACATATCTCTGACCATTCTCAGAGAGCCTCCTCAGCGTCGACGAGTCTGGCATTTCACTCAGGCCAACTGGCACGGTCTTCAAGCAGCCATCAATCATCTGGACTGGTCTCCCATCTCTACCGCCTCTGACATCAACTCATCCTGGGAATTCTTTCAAAGTAAATTGCTCTCTCTCATGCACAGATTTATACCATCTCGTCTTCAGTTGTCATACCCTTCCTCCCGTCCATGGTACACGGAATCTTGTGGTGAGGCTGTTGCCCTGAAACAACTTGCTTTCGTCTCCTGGAAAGCAAATCCAACGGAAGGAAATCTCATTTCCTTTCACAAAGCCCGAAACAAGTGTGTGTCCACCCTCAGGAGAGCCAGGAAACAATATCTCACCATTCTCAAGACCGAACTCTATCTGTCTCCCTCTTCCAAATCCTGGTGGCGTCTGGTCAAATCTGTTTCTGGTGTTTGTTCCCCCTCCATCCCCTCCCTCACCTCAAACGGCTTAACGGCTGACTCCGCACGTGAAAAAGCTGAATGCCTCAACTCTGTGTTTGCCTCTAAATCTTGTGTCCCAAACCCATCCCTCTCTGTACCCACCGTACCCAGTCGTACCCAGCTGCTCCTGGACTCTGTGTCCTTTCCTCCTGACAAGGTGGAAAAGTTTCTGTCAACCCTCGACTCTGATTCTGCAACTGGTCCTGACGGCATCAGCCCACGGGTCCTAAAATCATGTTCTTCTGCTCTTTCACTCCCTCTTTCTGTTCTCTTCACCCTCTCTTTTGCTCAAGGTCATCTGCCATCTGCTTGGAAATCAGCCAACATCACCGCTTTGCACAAAAAAGGTGCAAAAACAGATCCCAGCAACTACAGACCAATCAGCCTTCTCCCAATTATCAGCAAAGTCATGGAATCCATCATTGCTTCAGATATTAAATCTTTCCTCTTCTCCAATGGCTTGATCTCTGATCATCAATTTGGTTTCAGACCTGGTCACTCTACTCTGGACATGCTGCTTCTGCTTTCTCAACAATGGATGGAGGTCCTCAACGCCAAACAGGAAATTAGAGCTGTCTCCCTTGACATTTCACCTGCCTTCGATACGGTCTGGCACCCTGCTCTGCTCTCCAAACTCTCCTCCTTTGGTATCCATGGAAATCTCCACACATGGCTGGCGGACTTCCTCTCTGGTCGTAGTCAACGTGTGGCCCTGAATGGGTTTCTCTCATCTCCTCTTCCTGTTCAGGCTGGAGTTCCCCAAGGTAGTGTTCTGGGCCCTGTGCTTTTTCTGGTCTTCATCAATGATCTCTCTGACTCTCTTGAAAATCCTCTCTATCTCTTTGCTGACGACTCTACTCTCTGTCGCTCCATTCCTCATCCCTCAGATCGGCAGTCTACAGCCTCCTCACTCTCTGCAGACCTGGACAAAATCACAGACTGGTCAAACAAGTGGAACATGTCTTTCAATCCTGACAAATCTCACACTCTTACAATGTCTCTCCGAAAGGACCGACTGGACAACCCTCCCATCTACTTTCTCAACAATCCTCTCCAAGAAGTTCTGTCGCTCAAGCTTTTGGGTCTCACTATCTGCCATGATCTTTCTTGGGAAAACCACATTTCCAAGCTGGCCTCCAAAGCCAGTCGCCGACTGGGCATCCTCTGTCGTGCGAAGTCCTTCCTTGGCACACCTGAGCTCCTCACCACATACAAGGCTTTCATCCGCAGCTCAATGGAATACTGTTCCCCCCTCTGGGCTGGTGCTCCTGCCTCACACCTTGCTCGGCTTCACGCTGTTGAGGCCAAAGCTTTCAGAATCATTGGAATCTCCTGTGATGTAGTCAACGCCGAGGGCCTTTCACTCACTCACCGCAGGCAGGTTGGTGGTCTTTCTGTCTTCTACCGACTCCTCTCCAGCCTTGCTCCCCCAGCTCTCTCTGTGCTCTGTCCCCCCAATATTCCTTCAGGTCGCACAAGATCTGCCTGCAACCCTCTTATGGTTAAACTGCCAAAGTCTAGGCTCTCTGCTCACCTTCACTCTTTCATTCCCCTTTTCTCCCACCACTGGAACAAACTCCCCCACTCCCTTCAATCCCACTCCTCCCTCCAGGTCTTTAAAACAGCTGTTCACCACCATCTCTTATCTTCCCCCATCGAAAACCTTGATCTTTTCTACCCCCGGTAATTCACCCCAGAGTCCTTGCAGTGTTCATATGTTTTAATCCTCTCCCACCTCCCCCCAAGTCCTCCCGATGTCCCTGCTCTCAAATGTTGTGTTTGTGTCCTTCCCTCTCTTCCCCCTCCCTTTTGTGTCCTTCCCCCTCTCTCCCCATCTTGTCTTCCGCTCCCCTTGTTTTTTGTGTTTTGTGTGCCGGTTTGTCTTTTTGTGTGATTAATGTTAGCTCTTTCACGAGCCTCGATCTTGTATACAAAAAAATAATAATAATAAATAAATAAACCATCAACATCCCAAAAACGCTCACAAAATCCACCCATAACTTTGCCCTCAACATCGACGGTATCCCAGTATCCACCTCCCCTCACATCCGGAATCTTGGCGTCATCTTTGACCAAACCCTTTCCTTCGACAAATACACTAAACAGATCACAAAGTCAGCCTTCTTTCACCTGCAAAACTTGCCTATCTCCGCTCATCCCTCTCCTCCACGGCTGCAGAAACCCTCATCCATGCCTTCATCACCTCCCGTCTGGACTACTGCAATAGCCTCCTCTATGGTTCACCCTCAAAAATCACCAATAAACTCCAATACATTCAGAACTCCGCTGCCCGTCTACTCACCCATTCCCGGACCCGTGACCACATCACCCCCGTCCTTTACAAGCTTCACTGGCTCCCCATCCCCCAGAGAATCCAGTACAAAATCCTCCTCTTGACATACAAAGCCCTCCATAACCTGGCCCCATCCTACCAAATTCAGATCCTGGGGGGACAGGGCCTTCTCCATCGCTGCTCCCACCCTCTGGAACTCACTACCTCACACCATCAGAGACTCCTCCTCACTCACCACATTCAAAACATCACGAAAGACCCACCTGTTCAACACTGCATTCAACATTCAACCCACAGCATTTAACCCCTGACTATCTCTTCTCCTTCTCCCTCCTTTTGCTTTAAATATTTCCCTATTGATTCTTGTCTTTTTGCAATTGTTGTTTTCATGTATTGTTATGCATTGTGTTTTCCACTCTGTCAAAGCGCCTTTGGGCTTCTGGAAAAGCGCTATACAAAATAAATGAATTATTATTATTATTATTATAGTCTCAGAGATATAAAGATGCGAAGTTTTTCCAAGATGGCGCCTATACCACGTGACATCATAATTATCATTAAAATATTCTACAGGAGGAGGTGCTCCGATGATGAAAATTTCGTGTCGATTGCAGAGACCAGACCAAGAATTGCCGAGAAGAAAATTCATACTGATCGAATCAAGCGTTGTAAGTGTTGAATTATGATGTCATAATCAGAGAGTACGCCAGTACTCTCTATGTAAGGATGGCGTGAAAAAATATGTCAGCCCCACCCACTGATACAAAACGAAAGTTGGAGTATCTTTTCGTACTCTCATAGTGGTTTATCGAGGACACTTGCAGTTCGAGTGTATAATAAGTTTATTGACACTTCAAGTAAACAAAACAGTAAAAACCACAAGTGTGTCTTTCATGTGTCTGGCCGTGCAGAAATTCATATTGAGAGGCTACTCCCCTCCCCTCTGTCCCCACCCTATTGTTTAGAGGGAAAACACACCAGTTATTTTGGGCATTTCTAAGTGCAGGTCATTGTGTGGCCTGAGGCTGAATGAAGACATTACTCTTTGAGAAACGAGCAACAAGACAGAGCTGCATGATACAGTCAGGGTTACGTAAGACAATATTGGAACACACATGCAGTATGTTTGACATTGCTGACCAAGATATGTTGGCACTTTTGCTCTAGGATTGGGTATCCTCTGAGTACCATATACCATTGTGTTATTCCACATTGTAAAAAATTACAGAAACAAGTGAATAAAAATTTTCATGCTAAATTAAAAAGGCAATGTAGGGATGACAAACTACAGTGTAAAAAAGGTCCGAAACAAGATAGGGATGATGTTGGTTTAGAGAGTAGCTAACAGTGTTGCCATCACATAACAATCCCGACATCACTGCCTCATTTACATTTCATCAAGTATTTATTCGAGCTTCGACAAACACTCCACTGGTTACAATAGTACTTGATTACTCTTGTCGTGTAGCTATGTACTGAGACTCTACAAATTAGCAGCCTGAGTACAATGTTATAATATCAGTACAAGATCACCAGCTTCTTACAAACTGCATGGACATCTCTAATAACAGCATTCTGTAATTATCTGCATTTGTGATTGGTTACTCCAAGTTGATAAAAAAAAGAAAAGTAGGAAAGACAACTGAAGTTGCAAGAATTCCCTGAAATGATATAGGAGCTTCTTATACTTATGCAGAAATGAAATATAGGAGCTTCTAATACTTTTAGTTCGGCCTAGCCCGAGACAATAGTCTGGAGACAGTGATGTAGGGATTGTTATGTGATGGCAATACTGTTAGCTACTCTCCAAACCAACATCATCCCTATCTTGTGTTTAGGACCTTTTTTTTTTCTTTCTTTTTTTTACACTGTAGTTTGACATTACTACATTGCCTCTTTAATTTAGCATACTTTTTTTTTTATTCACTTGTTAAGGTACCAATTACATCAAAATTAACATATTGTTACGTTTATGGGTATAGGCAATGAAATACCTTAGTCCAGGTAGATTGTATAGATTAGTGGGCTCTGAATCATAAGTCGGGCCACATGTCTGGTAAGGTTGTATATTTGTCTCTATGCGAGTGGTGGAGCTATGCGAATTAGTTAGGGTATAAGGTAACTTTCCCTGTATGTACATTTCCTCTGTGGTTTTCCCTTCGTTCCTTATGGCACATGCAACACCAGCCAGGCACTCTGCACCTACAGTCACGTGAAAAAGTAAGTACACCCCATGTAAAGTTTTGACTTTTTCAACATATTTCAACATACAGCTACTTGATCTTCATTTCAACAATATTGACAGATAAAGGTGATATACAACAACAACAACAACAACAACAACAACAACAACAACAACAACAACAACATGCATTTTAAGGCCATTTTCCCTGCTAGAGCGGGGGTTAGCCTTGCGGTCCCCATGACAATCTTCTCCATTTTGCCCTATTTTCTGCATCTCTCCTTGTTAACCCCCTTGCCCGCATTTCTTCTTCCACCATCTTTAGCCAAGTCTTTCTCGGTCTTCCCCGTCCTCTACTTCCTTCTACATTAACTTCCATCACTCTTCTCAACCAGTCACTTTCATCCTTCCTCAACACATGACCAAACCATCTCAACCTGTTCCTCTTCACAGCATCAATCACAGGCAATATTCCCATCATCTTTCGCAATTCATCATTTGTCTTCCTCTCTCTCAACAATACTCCGCACATCCATCGAACCATTCGCATTTCCACCCTTTCCAGCCTTCGTTGCTGCTCTACGTTCATTACCCATGTCTCGCTCCCATAAATCATAACACTTCTCACACATGCAGCATACACCTTTCCCTTCAGCTTCAGCGACACTCTCCTCCTCATCAGCACGCCACTCAGTTCCCGAAACTTCTTCCATGCACATCTCACTCGAGCAACCGTTGCCGAGTCTGATCCACCTTCTCCATTCAGCATGTCTCCGAGGTAGCAAAATGTTTTCACACCTTCCAGCTTCATGCCGTCTCCAAGATCCAACTCAACATTTCCTCCATCTGCAGCTCCCTCTGTGCACACCTTACATTTGAATGTAGCTGCCACACTGGTTAATGACCCTCTCAGACCACTACATTTTTGATGAACCCACTCAGCGCACATTGTACATTGAATGGAGTTCACTCCGACACCCTTCCTGCACACAGCACACGGCCACTTCCCAGTTCTTTCCACCTCACCACATGCTTTACCACTTGCCATCACCTTCGTCTTTCCGATATTCACCTTCAGAGCTTTTGTCTCCATACATTCCTTCCACCTGTTCATCTTTTCCTTCAGTCCATCCATACTTTCCGCAATCAACACCAGATCATCTGCATACAACAACTCCCATGGTAAACCCTCCTTTACGTTCTGAGCCAGCACCTCCATCACAGCTACAAATAGTAGTGGACTTAGTACCGACCCCTGATGCACTCCCACCTTCACCTCAAACTCACCACTGTTCCCGTCCTTCGTCCTTACAGCTATGCGCGCTCTTTTGTACATTGCCATGACTACTCTGATCAACCATTCCTCCACTCCTAACTTCCTCAATGCCCATGTCAATACTTTGCGTGGAACCCTATCGAATGCTTTCTCCAGATCAACAAACCCAAAAAACAACTTCTTCCTCTTATCCATGTACTTCTCCTGCAACTGCCTCACAATGAAAAGCGCATCTGTCGTTCCTCTTCCTGGCATAAATCCAAACTGCATTTCGTCGATCTTCACTTTCTTCCTTATCCTCCTCTCCAACACCCTTTCCAATACCTTCGTTCCATGCTCCAATAACTTTATCGCTCGGTACGAGCCACACTCCAGAGGGTCACCTTTCCCCTTGTATAGAGGGACGAGGGTACTGAGTTTCCAATCCACTGGAATGCGGCCATCTTTCACCACCAGATTACAGATCTCTGGCATTCTCTTCACACCCCAACTTCCTGCTGCCTTCAACATATCTCCCACAACTCCCGTCGGCCCTCCCGCTTTTCCACTCTTCATTGCTTTTATCGCTTCCTCAACTTCCTTCTCAGTTATCTTCTCTGCCGGTCCTAAAACTGGGTTACTCTCTATGTTGCCATCCCATTCATTCTCTGTATTCAACAGCATTTCCATATATCTTTTCCATCTTCCTTTAATTCCATCTGGGTCGACAACGATTTGTCCCACTTCATCCTTCAAGCAACTCACCCCCATCACATCACACCTCTCTTTCGCTATGTGCTTTGCAATCCTGAATACTGCTTTCTGACCCTCTTCCGAATCCAAGCGTTCTCTGAACATTTTCCTACATGCCTCCTGCGCCTTTGCTACCTCTTTCTTTGCAGCCTTCTTGGCTGCCTTATAACTTTCATGCTCTGCTGTTTCTGCTCCCGTACCCTTCGCCTTCTGCCACTCCTTGAACTTCTTCCTCTTCTCGTCAATGCTCTTTCCAACTTCATCATCCCACCACCATGTTTCCGAGTGCCTCGGTGGTCCTTTTGTCCATCCACATACCTCACCAACGGCTCCCAACAGACTAGCTTTCATTGACATCCAACCACTTTCAAGCTCAACCACATCATCCTCTACCCTACTCAGCCTCTCTTTTAATGCCTCCCTTACTGTCACCTCTTTCAACCTCCACACCTTCATTCTCGGTTCGTGCTTCACCTGCTGAGCTCTCCTCGCACCTTTCACCCTTATGTCGCAGACAACCAAGTGGTGCTGTGAAACAGCCTCCTCCCCCGGGATCACCTTTGTGTCCCGGAGGTGCCCCCTATCTCGCCTACGCACCATCAGGTAGTCAACGGTTGTCGTCAACCCATGTGACGTGTATGTAACAAGCTTATTCTCCTCTTTCTGGAACTGAGTATTACAAATCAACAAATCAGCTCCATCAGCAAACTCCAAAATCCTTTCACCTTCTCCATTTCTCACACCATATCCGTAACCCCCATGAACTCCCTCAAAACCATCCATACTCCTTCCCACATGTCCATTCAGGTCTCCTCCCACCACAACAACTTCCTCATCTTTCACGTTTTCCATCAGCTTCTCTATCGCACACCAGAACTTGTCCTTCTCTTCATCGCTTCGACCAACCTGCGGAGCATATCCCGAGATGACGTTCACCAAGAGCTTTCCAATCATCATTTTCACCATCATCAACCTATCACTCACTCTCGTCACACTCACCACACTGTCTACAAACTCCTCAGAAAACAGGACACCAACACCATTCACGCCCTCCGGGCACCCTTGCCACACAAACTTGTATTTCTGTCCCTGCCTAGCCTTCACCATTCTCACACCACTTCCCTTCCATCTCGTCTCTTGCACACAACATATGTCCACTCTTCTTCTGACCAATACTTCCACCATTTCTCCTGATCTCCCTGTCATTGTCCCTACATTCCATGTCCCAAACCTCAGAAACCGATCTCCACTTCGGGCTGCACCCTGCCCATATGTACTTGTAATTGTCATGGTTCTCTTTTTGAGGCAATGTTTTTATGGCCCGATGCCCTTCCTGACGCCAACCCTCTTAGTCGTCTTTTACGACACGCAGGGATACGGTGTACCTATTCTGACCAGGGTACACACTGGGAAACGTTTAAAACATGGAAATTCGGGGGGGGGGGCGGGGGGGGGGTATCAGCATCACGGCTGCGGTTTAAACATATTCCAACAATATCCAAACAGAACCATGAAAACCATGAAAAACAATCCGGGAAAAGTCTCCAAGCGAGAACGTGGATTTGAGAAAGGAGCAGAGGCGGAAGAAAAACGAGATACAGGGGGCGGGGCACAAGCCGAGACGAGGAGGAGCGCGAACAAGCACGTGTACGGGAGGAGAGTAAGAATCAATATAGAATTATTTGTCTCGGGAGGTGAGGTGAGGGGGAGAAAACAAAATAAAAGAAACAAGCATTACAGCGAAGGAAATAACCCAAACCGAAAAAAAAAAACACCGACGGGGGGAGGGAAGCCCCAAGTCACCAGGCCGCGCACGAGGTACGACCCAGAAAACGATTAATTACACACAAGTTTGCACGAACCACAAACCAACACCAACTAGAAACACACAATAACACGTACACAGCAAAATAACCAGTGGAAATTTGACAAAGACAAGAATGGGAAAACACTCAAACTTCGATGCCGTGGAGAGCTCGAAGCACGCCTCACTCGCCCGAGGAACCGGAAGTCAAGGTGATATAATATAACAAATATCATGAAACATTTACATTTTGTAGTCCATTGTATAATTTAAATAAACATAAATGCAAATTTCGCATGTGGAAAAAGTAAGTACACCCTTGGCTCTAATAGGTGGTATTGCCCCCTTTGGCAGAAACAACCTCAAGTAGGCGTTTCTTATAACTGTCTACGAGTCTCTGACATCGACTGGGAGAAATTTTTGCCCACTCCTCCATGCAGAATTCTTTCAGCTGTGCGATGTTTTAGGGGTTTCTTGCATGCACAGCTCGTTTCAAATCCCCCCACAACATCTCGATGGGATTTAGATCCGCGCTTTGACTTGGCCATTCCAGAAACCTCCATTTCTTTCTTTTCAGCCATTCCTTGGTGGATTTACTGGTATGTTTAGGGTCATTGTCATGTTGCAAGGTCCACCTTCAGTTGAGCTTCAACTTTCCGACAGATGGCCTCACATTATCCTCAAGCACCCTCTGGTGCAATGAAGAATTCATAGTGGATTCTATGATGGTGAGCTGCCCAGGCCCTGATGCAGCAAAGCTGCCCCAAACCATAATATTTCCACCACCATGCTTTACAGTTGGTATCAGGTTCTTGTGGTCAAATGCGGTCTTTGGTTTTCGCCAAACATGTCTTCTGGTACTGTGGCCAAATAGCTCTACCTTTGACTCATCTGTCCAGAGCACATTGTTCCAGAAGTGCTGGTCTTTGCCGAGGTGTTCATTGGCAAACTTTAGTCTTGCCCTGATGTTCTTTCTGGACAGCAAAGGTTTCCTCCTGGCACACCTCCCATGTAGATCAAATTTGTGCAGCCTCTTTCTAATGGTACACTCGTGCACATTGACATCAACAGTGGCAAGAGCTACCTGTGGGTCCGATGATGACATTCTCGGGTTCTTGGAGACTTCTTTCAGCATCTTGCGGTCTGCTCTCGGGCTGAACTTGCTGGGGCGGCCTGGCCTGAACAAGTTGGCAGTTGTTTGGAATCTTCTCCACTTGTAGATGATCTTCCGGACAGTCGAATGATCGATTTCAAATTGTTTGGAGATCTTTTTAAATCCCTTCCCAGACTCGTAGGCATCTATAACCTTCTTTCTGAAGGCCTCAGAGAGCTCTTTTGATCTAGGCATGGTGACGCCGCACACAACAACAACAAAGAGCAAACCAAACGAAATGTCTGAGGTTTAACTAAGACAGGTTCCTCCAAGATCCTCTCCAACGATGTTCTAATCATTTGCACCTGACCTGGTGCACCTGATTCTAATTTTAGGTATTTGAAGTGGTGATAAATGTAGGGGTGTACTTACTTTTTCCACATGCGAAATTTGCATTTATGTTTATTTAAATTATACAATGGACGACAAAATGTAAATGTTTCATGATATTTGTTATATTATATCACCTTTATCTATCAATATTGTTGAAATGAAGATCAAATAGCTGTATGTTGAAATATGTTGAAAAAGTCAAAACTTTACATGAGGTGTACTTACTTTTTCACGTGACTGTACATTAAATATACCCCATAACAGCGACTGGATCGGACTTTGGAACACTACCACTGCCGCCACCAGCCGAGACATCACAAGGGCCGGCAAGAAGGGCCGTGAGGCGACGCCCCGAGAGGTGATGATTGGTCGTGGCCGTGGAGCGATGCAATGGCACTCACTGATTGGAGCGCATGCGGTTGTCAACATAGAACGTTCCAGCACGAGGGACAAAAAGGACACATCCCGCCATTTTCCTTCTCTTGGCTCTGGGTTTTCATAGCATGCAGTCGCACGTCTCTCTTGGTCCTGGCTTTGATCGCAAGCGGTCGCGTTTTGCACCCTCTCTCTCTCGTGCTGGGCTTGGTCATAGGCTGTTGCATTCACGCGCTCTCTCTGTTCCTGGCTGCGGGTGGAAGGCGGATGCATCCTTCTCCCTGATTCCGGTGGTGCTGGCTTCGTGACGGGGGTGTTCTATGGCGTGTGCACCTGAGAGACCTCGGCGCTTTGTGGAGCATGGGACGGCAGAGGAGAGAATTTGGCTGGCGGGCGGCTGGCGGAACGCGACGAGTTTCCCGCGCAAGGACTCGGGGACCCGTTCAGCGAGATCGGCGGGGTTCGGGGACCACTTGAGGAGACCACGAAGTAGCAGGCAAACGCACCACACACACATTTTTACTTTCATTTATTTCTCCCCTTTGTCTGTTTCATGAGTCCATGAGTGAGTGAGTGAGTTTCATGAGTCATATGGAGACGTCTCAATTTAGGAATTTTAGTCTATTAAAATTTAGGAATAATTAAATTTAGTTTATTATTAAACTTTTTATTAAACCTATTACTTGTTACATTTTCAATTCATTGTCCTGTCCTGTCCTGTTTATTTGTTGCCGATTCAGAAAAACCAGCATCGCGTCTGCCCGTTCAGGTAAGCCTCGTCACCATCAACTACCCCCGCGCGTGTCACTACCGCTGTAGTTGGGTAAACGCCTCGGAGTTAAAGCTCCATTGTTCATCCGTCACCCAGTGTTAATCCCGGCGGTAAACGCGACAATATCTTATTCCCCAAGGGGAGTACTTGACAATGAGCCAGCTCTCAATTTTTTTATACATGGAGCGGTTTCGGAGATATAGAGGTGCAACTTTTTTCATAATTTTCCTAAGACGACACCTGCACCACGTGACCTATGACGTCATAATTATCCTTTTAAAAAATTATACAGGAGGAGATGCTCATATTGTGATAATTTTGTGTCCATGGGACTAACAGTTGCAGAGCAATTTTTGTTTTTCATACTGATCAGATCAAGCATTGTACTTGTCGAATTATGACGTCAAATGAAGGCACCGATGACATCATCATCAACATATCTTATTCCCCATGAGGAGTACTTGACAATGAGCCATGTTTCAATTTTTTCCCATTGAGCGGTTTGGGAGATATAGAGGTGTAACGTTTTTCAAAGATGGCAACCGTACCATGAGATCTATGACATCATAATTATGAATAAAAATATTCTCCAGGTGGAGGTACTCCTCTGGTTAAAATTCGTGTCAATCAGACCAACGGTTGCCAAGAAAATGAATTGTTAAAATGCAGGCACGCCACACGTATGGATGCAACCGAATGCCAAAAGCTGCTTTTCGCTTCGCGAGCGCAGGGTAATAGATAAATAACGAGGACACTCGGTAGAGTACATACATCCGCCAGGCTGAAGAGTTTACGTTTTGTATTCCACGGATAGGCTGAATCTGGATTCGGACCTGAACCAACATCTAATCGGCTTGTTCTCGTCACCGAACCAACTCGTCCACCAAGTTTAGTCATAACTTGTCCACAACTTTATTAAATATCGTGTTATATATCGCTTTTTGCCTGATCTCTCAATGGTAAAGAATCACTTAACAATTAAATAATTCTCATATCCGAATCCATATTCAGATCTTCACCAAAATCGAATCGATTCATCCTTGCAGGATACCCAACCTGCCCACCAAATTTGCCCCTAAGTTTGTGAGGTACCCTGCTCGCTCACAAACACAAACTACTAGCTGGCCGGATCATTCTACTACGGCTAGTAAAATTCTACTCGCCGGATCCGATACCGGATCTTCTCCAAAATCTAATCATTTCGTCCTTGTCACATACGCCATCCCTGTGCCAAATTTAGTCCGAATCCGTCCACAACTTTTTGAGATATCCTGTTCACAGACAGACAGACAGACAGGGGTGAAACCATAACCTCCATCCACTTTTGGTGACGGAGGTAACTACAGATTTCATAGACACCCTTACCCATACAGTCTTGAGTAAAACAAAAGGGCATGGGTGGGTCTTTGAGTGGCAAATTTGATTGGTTGAAATGTAAAATGCCATAATATTTTGTCCAAGTACCGCTACATGAAAGGGTTTAGAAAGTGCCAACAAGCGAGTCATTCCAAAGATCAAAAACGGCCTTGTTATTAATTTGTTTTCGATTGGTATTCCGATTCGTGGTCAAAATATACCACTCGATTGAAATCAAGTTGTTCCTCGATCGTAAACTGACGTTTTTAGACGGACCGAGTGACGCAATCGCTTAAACCCACCTCTGGCTTAATGAGCGTGGTTAAAAACGCAAGTGGGAGCAGGCCAACTCCCAAAGTGGAGCTCCATCCGAGGAAGAGAAGGGTTCAGGAAAGGTCAATCCATCCGAAACAATCAGCCCCCCTGGGGTCAAGTCCGAACCAGAGTAGACCTTGACGGTGGCAGATTGGAATGCGAGAGTCCAGCAGCAAGATCGGCAAAAGTCTGGAAATCTTCCCTGGATTTGCACCCTCATTCCCATTCCATTTGAAATCGCAAGCACCAAGACATCAATAGGGCAGCATGAGCTGTGTGAGTTTACATTCTAGAGGGATCCTGGAATGTAAGTCGAAAAGCTCTTTCTTTGCGATTAGAATGCAAATGAGAATGAGATTTCTTTCCGATGGTTAGACGAGTTAACACAAACTTCAAAATCGCCCTCGCACCCATCACAGCGCCAACCCTAACATTGGAAGTAAATCACACAATGACCGGCAGGAAAATTCCTCCACGTTCTGTTTACTTGGCGGTAGTTGTGAGAAAAATGTGGGACAATGGAAATGGAAGTAAAACCAAGACTCACCGAGATCCCCAAACACTCAGCTTTGCAAGGGGACAAACACAAACTTAAAGGAAATTCCAAACGCACAAGAGCCATGGACGAAAGCGGCAGAGTGAAGGCCAGCACTGCAGCAAGCTCGTTACGGATGGCAAGCTCGTGTAGGGTGGGCCACAGCACTGGTGCCAACACCCAATGAGGAAGGGCTTCCCAAGTGCTGAGTGGAAGGAATCGCAAAAAATATATAAAAAACTAGCCGAAAGCACCCAGCGTTCCCCGGGTTCTTTTTGAATGAATTTACTACTATAATTCAGCTTTTACTCATGGCCATAGAAGATTGACTACTATAATTCAGCTCAGCTTTTAATTGCGAAATGGGCCCAGCCTGGCCGAGGCGGCCTCAACACCTAGCCTATAACCTTCCCGGGGCCTGTCCCGACATTTTTGGTTCTTTTTGAATGCATTTACGACTACAATTCAGCTTTTACTCGCGGCCATAGAGGATTGACTACTATAATTCAGTTTTTACTCGTGGCCGTAGAAGATTGACTACTATAATTCAGCTCAGCTTTTAATTGTGAAATGGGCCCAGCCCGGCCGAGGCGGCCTCAACACCTAGCCTATAACCTTCCCAGGGCCCGTCCCAACATTTTTAGTTCTTCTTGAATGAATTTACTATGATAATTCAGCTTTTACTCGCGGCCGTAGAAGATTGACTACTATAATTCAGCTCAGCTTTTAATTGCGAAATGGGCCCAGCCCGGCCTAGGCAGCCTCGACCGGTCTCGCCACCTGGCCTATAACCTTCCCGGGGCCCGTCCCGACATTTTTTGTTTCAGTGGTTTCCTCCTATCTTTCACCGTTCAGGAGATTAGCGTGTGCAGACAAACAAACAAACAAACAAAAACTTTATTTTATATACAGACTTGGCATTTAATATGGAATTTTTTTTTCTTCTTGACTTGGGTTTACTTTCTGAACTCAGTATATCAATCTGGTGAGTTTCTTTTACGCTTTGGTGATTTCTTTGTTAAAAGAACCATGTCACTGATTGTCTGTCACAGCAAGAAGTCAATAACAGGATTATATCACAGATGGCGTGACAAAATGTACTGACAGGTACATTTGACGATTGGCTTCACAACTGGGTATATAAGGGTTGTTGCATTCTGTATTAGTGGAAAACAACTGCTGCACGTCTACAAAAGTTATTGCCGCTTCCTCTGGAGGTGGTCGGTCAACTCGACAATGCTGTTTGTCATTGAGTGGTGGCTTTACGAAATTCCGGCATGAAACAGCGTGCTATTGTTCAGCAGTATGGCATCACTCAAGGTCAGGTGTCAAAGATCCTGAAACGAAATGCTCAGAGGGGTGTCCCTACTCCAATACCGAGGCCAGGACGTCCCCGCAGAACCACAAGGAGGGATGATCGCCAGCTGCACCGGTTAGTCCGCAATGTTCGTACCAAGTCAGCTAATCGGCTTAGGGCTGAGTGGCAGCAACTGACAAATGTGCCTGTATCCAGAAGGCTAGTCAACCAACGACTGGGTCAAGCGGCTATCGTGCCAAGCGTCCCCTGAGAAAGCCATGCCTGACCAGACAACACCACCAGCGCCGATTGCAGTGGGCCAGGGAGCACCGTCAATGGCAGCCAGGACACTGGAATCACGTGATCTTCAGTGACGAGTCTAGATTTCTGGTTTATCGTCAAGATGGCCACGTCCGAGTGCGCAGACAAGTGCATGAAGCCTACAATGAAGATTGTATCGTGCCAAGAGTCCAAGCTGGAGGTGGTGACGTGACCGTTTGGGCTGCTTTTCATGCAGGTGGCAAAACTTACCTGGTTGTTCTGAATGGAAACCTGAACCAGTTCAAGTACAGGGCCATTCTGGAAAAAACATTGCTTCCATTTGCTCGTGCAGCCTTTCGAGGAAACTTTCTCTTCCAAGATGACAATGCACGGCCTCATCGTGCTCGCATGATCCAACACTTTCTTGCTGACTGTGGTGTAGAGCATATGGAGTGGCCTGCTAAGTCCCCGGATATGAATCCGATAGAGAACTTGTGGGCAGAATTAACGCGTCAAATCGACAACTTGGACCAGCAGCCCACCTCTGTGCGTGAATTGCAGCAGGCTATTGTCACTGCATGGCAAGCGATTCCTGTCCAAACCTTGGCAAATCTCGTTAACAGCATGCCTCAACGTGTACGTGCTCTCCTGAATGCTCGTGGGGGTTACACGAAGTACTGAACTGTCATTTTACTGTCCGTAATCCCAGTCGTAATTTAACTTTTGTTTTTGTTAAAAAAAATTTTTGGCTAATGTGCAAAATAAAGAGATACTTCTGGAAAACGTACAGAAGTTTAACACAGTACTGTCCATGAATTGAGTTCGATATCAGTTTACATCACTTTCAAGGATCAATTTATTTGCTTCGAAATGTCAAATGTGGTTTTTGTTTCTTTTAAAGGTCACATTAACAAAATCTCGAATAATTTCAACATAATTCCAATGAACTTTTTGTTCTAAGTCATCTTGAAAAGTAAGTTCACCCCCACAAAAAAATATTCCATATTAAATGCCAAGTCTGTATATGGAAGATAAAAATAAAAACAGGCACCAATCGTTCAAAAAGAGTGGGAAGTTGGTGGATCAAAGATAATGTGGAAAGATTGGGTGGCAGTGATCATCCCCCATGTCTAATGTAGGTAACATCTTGTACATACCAAGGATGTGGCTGCATAATCCCCAAAGGAGTATTCCACAAAGGCAAATGAGGAAAGTTATTTTAAAAACTCTTAGTGACAAAACCCACCAACGTGGTGCAGCGATTGCCGGGAACGTCCTCATGGGGTTGATAATCAAGTTATATTGGGATCTTGGTCATATAAACACATGCACACCATGACGACAGTGCAAAGGGATCTAGAGGGTGACTAAAGAGTATGGTCAGTTAAGCTGGTTGAAAACCAACTGGTTACCAATGACCAACCTTGGACCCAAATAATCCGCTTCACACACCCCACAGGATACAAGGATGCGTTTGAAACATTTTGCAAGCAACCTAAGGAAAGAATCGAGCACATCGCTTTTGAACGCACCTTTTATTTCAACGGAAAGTCTCCAAGCGCGAGCACATAGAGTCTCTTTGTCGGATTGAGCCACGCGACCTCAGGAGTTCTGTCTGCCTGAAGTAGGCAAGTTCAGGCTGGTTATTGGCTGGATAACTGGCTTTAAAAACAATTGTTCCAACAGCAAAACAATGACTCAAACTGCACCTTTTGCCAACAGCACAGTCATTTAAGTTGCTGTGGGAAAAGGATGGAATATGGCACAGCCAGTTCAAAAATAAACTCCAATGAAGGTTGTTTGGAGATTTGAAAATCTATCATGTAAAACACACAATGTCAGTTTGTGTGTTTGTAGACGTCTGTCCCCCTTCATAAGGGTAGTTTTTAAAGACCAATCTCTTAACACTAATGTGTGTTCACTACGGTCTACTTTTGAGGAGAAAACAAACTCAAAAAAACATTTTCCATAAAAGAGTAATTATGTCTCTTCTATTGGAATTGTGTTTTTTTTAACGCGTTATTTAAAAATAACAGTAAATACAAGGTGCAGGGAGGTGAAATTCGCTATACGTGATGTACAACGTACGCAGAGTAAAACGAGTGTTTATTTACGTCCGCAGGATATCTAATAAATAAAGAAGATATAAGCACACCTGACACTAGGCCGAGGCTTCAGACTTTGGTACGCTCACGAGGCTGCACGGTCGAATAAACTGTTTCAACCTGTCATTTTTGACGGGCTTTTTACCAATAAATAAATAAAGATCAAACCATCAGGGGTTTGGTCCATTGTTCAAGATTGTAGATGGGTATGGGTATGCGGGACTGCGGGTGTCTTCTGATACCTCAGGGAGATGGATGCCCCTGCCTTGCATAATCCCAGGTCACCTGTGGGCAAGGTGTAGTACCTGTCAGCCCCCCTTACTAGGGTAACGGTCCACAGCCATGCGGTTTAAATGGCAGATGGCTCTGCACAACTGGTGGATGAGAGTCCAGTCGACTCCAACAGCACAGGCGGAAGAGGGTGAATTCCCCAACGGCCAGCAGAGGGACGGAGAGGAGTGGCGACCCCCGTCTATACCACACACTTACTCGTGTGTACCAGCCATAGAAAGGTAATATGATGGCTCTAGCCATCATAGCCCGAGTTGACTTGACATCATCAAGATTACCTCCCTCCTTCCCTTCAGGGATGTCAGGCCCACAGTGTTGTAGAAAATGGTAAATCTTTTGAATTGTGCAATTCAATGATACAAGCTTGGTCCAAGCAGACGGCACGCACGCCACAGAACACCCTTCATGGAAAACACAACAGATTCCCACATTATCTGGTGAAATGCAAGTCTCACACTGGACCCTAAGGGCAGATAAAGAAGAGGCGGGTAGGGCTTTTCCATCGACCACACCCTCCACACACTTGTGTCCTGGGGGTGGAGAGTGGGGCGAAGGATTCTCACAACAGCACTACTGGTGTATGTACGAACAGTAGACTCAATCATTTAATTATCAACCACTCGATAATTTGAATAGTATCCCAACCACTGTACTATGCAACAACCCCAATTATTCCCAACCCACTGGGGAGTCGTTCAGAAAACATTTTTCAACCAAGTCTTTTACGAACCGGCTGGCCAGGCCCGAGTCCACATGCATCTAAGCTATTATGCCAGCCAGTGTCCTATCTACATTATTCACACAGAAATCAAATTTTGAGAGCAGTCCCCCCCCCCCCCCCCCCCCTCTGCCCCTACCCCCCTCCACTTGGAACTGTCGTACTGTACAGCAGATGCAATTAAAACCCACAACCATTTGCTTATTCTACTTCACTGTACAATGAACTCCACTCGGAGATTCTAGGTGCTCACAACAATGACGTACACACAAACAAAATCAAAACAATAAAATGAAATTCTTTTTAAAAACAATGTGACGTCAACAGTTTCCATATGGTATGGTGCCAGCATTTGTATTAGGAAGGCGGTTGCTCGAGACTTCACTTTACTTTTCTTTTCTTTACTTCTCTTTAGGTTGGTTGCTTGCTTTACTTTTCCTCTTTTTCTCAACAGCAATCAAAACCGAAAAGCCAAACCTCGAGCAGTCACGCTCGGTGGGCCAACATGGCGAAGGAGCCACGGAACAAGTTTACTCTTGTGCTCTATGCAAATTGAAATGACCGGTGCATATGGCCAAGTATCGCCTCCAATATGTAGCCAGTTTAGGGTCGCCCCAGCAACGGCATGAAGCTTTAAACGGGATAGCCGGTCATGGCATCACTTTCTTCAGGCCTCGTGCCTTTTACGCAGTGTGAGCAGGTGCTTAATCACCTGGAGTTCAGCTGCCTCATGGTTGCTGTCTGTTTGGATTAATAAGATTCATTTAGGACTTTTACTACCTATTCCAATGAAGCAAATTCATCGGAGCTTTTCCATCTGTCTCGAGAAGATCCTTCAATCGGACAGAAATTGTTTGGTGTTATTATCACCTCTGCAAGTGGATATACATCCACGTAAAATTAGAAATTGATACAAATCGATGGATACGCCTGCTCCCACAAACCCACTGATAGGTTTGATCTCAATACGGGACTTTTGAAATGGCGTATGAATGCTAACTAGGTCTTTCGTGCATGTGCTGTGTGCGTTTTCAGTGACACATTTCTGCTCGCCGGGGCACTTTTAATCTGCCGATGCGAGCACGAAAACCGCAAGTGCTATGGTCTTTTTAACATAATTTTCAGCATTTGGATGAAGAGTGGCAATTCCGAAAAGGTTCACCATAATTGTTGTGTTCCTGGATGCAAATCGGAATCATGGAAATATGAGAAATATTTGTGGATGTGAGGTATCGAGTTCCGACCTTTTCCTGTTAATACAATTAGCGAGCAGCGGTGCACGTACACACTTGCGCAGACACACACGCACACACGCACTCGTCTCCTTTTAGAAATACATGCAGAAAATGCAGCACACATGATTAATAGTAAATATCTTACCATGTGCATCGATAAGCCTCAAATTTGACCTTCTTATCGGTGTTAAAGGAGCACCCAAACCAGATACGGTGTCTCCCTCTGGGAATTCTGCCTGAATGTTGGAAATGACGACGTGATCCTTCCAATTGCAGGCTCCAATAAATAAATCACCAAACCTGTCATGTTCACACGAGGTCATCCCGCAAGGTTCAAAGTACGCTCACCGACTGTAGGGATGATAGAGTAGTACACACCTGTCCACTAACCTTCAGGCCTTGCACCGGTCCACTTCGTCAGACGTTTGCAGAACAGGCTGCAGATGTCAACTTTTTGGAAGAGTGGGGAAAGTTCTCAAACTCCTTTGTTGTGCAGAGGGTACCTTTCTCTCGGGTGCTTTTCCAAACTTTTTCGGCTTCATTCGGAAGTGTTGAACCATTCCATGGAAGAATTATTGACTTATGCACAATTCACCTTAACATGCCCGAATAAACATTGTTGCTATGGGGTTCTGCACATGTGCGCCAAGCATTCTGGGACTGGTTACGTCATTTTGAAAGTACCATATCACAAGAGAGAGAGAGAGAGTGGGGAAAGAGAGAGAGAGAGAGAGTGGGGAAAGAGAGAGAGTGGGGAAAGAGAGAGAGAGTGGGGAAAGAGAGAGAGAGAGTGGGGAAAGAGAGAGAGAGTGGGGAAAGAGAGAGAGAGAGTGGGGAAAGAGAGAGAGAGAGAGTGGGGAAAGAGAGAGAGAGAGTGGGGAAAGAGAGAGAGAGAGTGGGGAAAGAGAGAGAGAGAGTGGGGAAAGAGAGAGAGAGAGTGGGGAAAGAGAGAGAGAGAGTGGGGAAAGAGAGAGAGAGAGTGGGGAAAGAGAGAGAGAGAGTGGGGAAAGAGAGAGAGAGAGTGGGGAAAGAGAGAGAGAGAGAGAGAGTGGGGAAAGAGAGAGAGAGAGTGGGGAAAGAGAGAGAGAGAGTGGGGAAAGAGAGAGAGAGAGTGGGGAAAGAGAGAGAGTGGGGAAAGAGAGAGAGAGAGAGAGTGGGGAAAGAGAGAGAGAGTGGGGAAAGAGAGAGAGAGTGGGGAAAGAGAGAGAGAGAGTGGGGAAAGAGAGAGAGAGAGTGGGGAAAGAGAGAGAGAGTGGGGAAAGAGAGAGAGAGTGGTGAAAGAGAGAGAGAGTGGTGAAAGAGAGAGAGAGTGGGGAAAGAGAGAGAGTGGGGAAAGAGAGAGAGAGTGGGGAAAGAGAGAGAGAGTGGGGAAAGAGAGAGAGAGTGGGGAAAGAGAGAGAGAGTGGGGAAAGAGAGAGAGAGTGGGGAAAGAGAGAGAGAGTGGGGAAAGAGAGAGAGAGTGGGGAAAGAGAGAGAGAGTGGGGAAAGAGAGAGAGAGTGGTGAAAGAGAGAGAGAGTGGGGAAAGAGAGAGAGAGTGGGGAAAGAGAGAGAGAGTGGGGAAAGAGAGAGAGAGAGAGTGGGGAAAGAGAGAGAGAGTGGGGAAAGAGAGAGAGAGTGGGGAAAGAGAGAGAGAGTGGGGAAAGAGAGAGAGAGTGGGGAAAGAGAGAGAGAGTGGGGAAAGAGAGAGAGTGGGGAAAGAGAGAGAGAGTGGGGAAAGAGAGAGAGAGTGGGGAAGAGAGAGAGAGTGGGGAAAGAGAGAGAGAGTGGGGAAAGAGAGAGAGTGGGGAAAGAGAGAGAGAGTGGGGAAAGAGAGAGAGAGTGGGGAAAGAGAGAGAGTGGGGAAAGAGAGAGAGTGGGGAAAGAGAGAGAGTGGGGAAAGAGAGAGAGTGGGGAAAGAGAGAGAGTGGGGAAAGAGAGAGAGTGGGGAAAGAGAGAGAGTGGGGAAAGAGAGAGAGTGAGGAAAGAGAGAGAGAGAGTGAGGAAAGAGAGAGAGAGAGTGAGGAAAGAGAGAGAGAGTGGGGAAAGAGAGAGAGAGAGTGGGGAAAGAGAGAGAGAGTGGGGAAAGAGAGAGAGAGTGGGGAAAGAGAGAGAGAGTGGGGAAAGACAGAGAGAGTGGGGAAAGAGAGAGAGAGTGGGGAAAGAGAGAGAGAGTGGGGAAAGAGAGAGAGAGTGGGGAAAGAGAGAGAGAGAGTGGGGAAAGAGAGAGAGAGAGTGGGGAAAGAGAGAGAGAGAGTGGGGAAAGAGAGAGAGAGTGGGGAAAGAGAGAGAGAGTGGGGAAAGAGAGAGAGAGTGGGGAAAGAGAGAGAGAGTGGGGAAAGAGAGAGAGAGTGGGGAAAGAGAGAGAGAGTGGGGAAAGAGAGAGAGAGTGGGGAAAGAGAGAGAGAGAGTGGGGAAAGAGAGAGAGAGTGGGGAAAGAGAGAGAGAGTGGGGAAAGAGAGAGAGAGTGGGGAAAGAGAGAGAGAGTGGGGAAAGAGAGAGAGTGGGGAAAGAGAGAGAGTGGGGAAAGAGAGAGAGAGTGGGGAAAGAGAGAGAGAGTGGGGAAAGAGAGAGAGAGTGGGGAAAGAGAGAGAGAGAGTGGGGAAAGAGAGAGAGAGTGGGGAAAGAGAGAGAGAGTGGGGAAAGAGAGAGAGTGGGGAAAGAGAGAGACAGTGGGGAAAGAGAGAGACAGTGGGGAAAGAGAGAGACAGTGGGGAAAGAGAGAGAGAGTGGGGAAAGAGAGAGAGAGTGGGGAAAGAGAGAGAGAGTGGGGAAAGAGAGAGATAGAGTGGGGAAAGAGAGAGAGAGTGGGGAAAGAGAGAGAGAGTGGGGAAAGAGAGAGAGTGGGGAAAGAGAGAGAGAGTGGGGAAAGAGAGAGAGAGTGGGGAAAGAGAGAGAGAGTGGGGAAAGAGAGAGAGAGTGGGGAAAGAGAGAGAGAGTGGGGAAAGAGAGAGAGAGTGGGGAAAGAGAGAGAGAGTGGGGAAAGAGAGAGAGTGGGGAAAGAGAGAGAGTGGGGAAAGAGAGAGAGAGTGGGGAAAGAGAGAGAGAGTGGGGAAAGAGAGAGAGAGAGTGGTGAAAGAGAGAGAGAGAGAGTGGGGAAAGAGAGAGAGAGTGGGGAAAGAGAGAGAGTGGGGAAAGAGAGAGAGAGTGGGGAAAGAGAGAGAGAGTGGGGAAAGAGAGAGAGAGTGGGGAAAGAGAGAGAGAGTGGGGAAAGAGAGAGAGAGTGGGGAAAGAGAGAGAGAGTGGGGAAAGAGAGAGAGAGTGGGGAAAGAGAGAGAGAGTGGGGAAAGAGAGAGAGTGGGGAAAGAGAGAGAGTGGGGAAAGAGAGAGAGAGTGGGGAAAGAGAGAGAGAGAGTGGTGAAAGAGAGAGAGAGAGTGGGGAAAGAGAGAGAGAGTGGGGAAAGAGAGAGAGAGTGGTGAAAGAGAGAGAGAGTGGTGAAAGAGAGAGAGAGAGTGGTGAAAGAGAGAGAGAGAGTGGTGAAAGAGAGAGAGAGAGAGTGGTGAAAGAGAGAGAGAGAGTGGTGAAAGAGAGAAAGAGAGTGGTGAAAGAGAGAAAGAGAGTGGTGAAAGAGAGAGAGTGGTGAAAGAGAGAGAGAGAGAGTGGTGAAAGAGAGAGAGAGTGGTGAAAGAGAGAGAGAGAGTGGTGAAAGAGAGAGAGAGAGAGAGTGGTGAAAGAGAGAGAGAGAGTGGTGAAAGAGAGAGAGAGTGGTGAAAGAGAGAGAGTGGTGAAAGAGAGAGAGTGGGGAAAGAGAAAGAGAAAGAGATTCAATAGGAGAGAGATCAGATGCTCCGAACTTGAGTTATGGTCTGCAAAATGATTTTCAAAGTGCAAAGCAAATGTCCTTTGACCTGTTCAACTCCAAATTTAATCAGTTAAACTTTGTATTACATCTCATACTTGTGCCAAGTTTGGTTGAAATCCCTTCAGTGGTTCCCAAGTTATCATGGTTACAAAAACCCCGACAACAGACAACTCCAACACATGCATCCGGGCTTCGACCGCAGAGACATTAAAAAAAAAAACCCCGAACAACAACAAGGAAAATGTCTGCACAGCTTTGCAGAGTATAATCAGAGAGTGTGCTAATACTCTCTATGTAGGGATGGCGTGGAAAAACAAATGTCGGTCATAAGTACTATATACAAAACTAAAGTCGGAGTATCTTCTCCAAAAGGTCGCTTCGGCTACATAAGAGAGCCAACCTGGTCTGCTCAGCTCATTGTCGAGGCAGGGATCACTTTTCAGTACTCCAGACGATGGCAAAGGCAGAAAAAGCAAAAATTCCCTCCCATCTATGTTCTCAACAATCCTCTCGAAAAAGTTCTGCCACTCAAGCTTTTGGGTCTCACCGTCTGCCGTGATCTTTCCTGGGAAAACCACATTACCAAGCTGGCCTCCAAATCCAGTCGCCGACCTGACTTCCTCCGTCGCGAGAAGTCCTTTCTGGGCACTTCTGAGCTACTCGCCACTTACAAAGCTTTCATCCGCAGCTCAATGGAATACTGCTCTCCCCTCTGCGCTGGTGCTCCTGCCTCACACCTAGCTCGGCTTCACGCGGTTGAAACCAAAGCTTTCAGAATCATTGGAATCTCGAGTGATGAAGCTGATTCTGAGGGCCTTTCTCTCTCTCACCGCAGGCAGGTTGGTGGTCTTTCTGTCTTCTACCGCCTCCTCTCCGGCCTTGCTCCCCCAGACCTGTCTGTGCTCTGTCCACCAAATATTCCTGCAGGACTCACAAGATCTGCCAGCAACCCTCTTCGTGTGAAACATCCAAAATCAAGACTCTCTGCTCACCTTCACTCTTTCATTCCTTTTTTCTCCCGCCTCTGGAACAATCTCCCTCACTCTCTTCAATCCCACTCCTCCCTCCAGGTCTTCAAAACAGTTGTTCACCACCATCTCTTATCTTCCCCATCCAAAACCTTGATCTTTTATACCCCCGGTCAATACACCCCAGATCAACCTCCTTCAAATTCCGTTTTCTTTCCTGAAAGTCGGCGTAATGTCCATCTTGTTTATCCCGTGTAGCCCGCCCCAACCCTCTCCCTTCCACAGATATCCCGATATCCCTGTTCTCTACTGTTGTTGGGCTTCCCTCTCCCCCCTCCCCCCTCCCTTTATTAAATGCTCTTAGTCCATGAGCTAGAGGGGCCCACCTAGCACCTCCCCCTCCCCCCCCACCACCAATCAACGAAACTATATCTTTTTGAAACGTTGAAATGTATTGTTTGAGAAATTATATGTTAACATCCGATAAATTGGGACTCAGTATGGATTTTGAGAGACTGAAAGTTGCTATTTCCTCTGTTATGATGGTATATTGGTTATACTGTTATGTATATATTGTTATGATGGTATATTGGTTATATTGGATGTTATGATGGTTATACACGATGGTATACATAAGCAGAAGATTTTGTTTTTTAATCCAACCAAAGATAGCTGACTGGCGGCCTTTAACTACAGTGCATTCAGAAAGTATTCAGACCCCTTCACTTTTTTCACATTTTGTTATGTTGCAGCCTTATGCTGAAATCGTTTAAATTCATTTTTTCCCTCATCAATCTACACTCAATACCCCATAATGACAAAGAGAAAACAGGATTTTAGAAAGTTTTACAAATTTATTATAAAGAAAAAAACTGAAATATCACATTGACATAAGTATTCAGACGCTTTGCTATGACACTTCAAATTTAGCTCAGGTGCCTCCCATTTTTCTTGATCATCTTTGACATGTTTCGACACCTTGATTGGAGTCCACCTGTGGTAAATTCAATTGATCGGACATGATTTGGAAAGGCACACACCTGTCTATATAAGGTCTCACAGCTGACAATGCATATCAGAGCAAAAACCAAGCTATGAGGTCGAAGGAACTGCCTGCAGAGCTCAGAGACAGGATTGTGTCGAGGCGCAGATCTGGGGAAGCCTACAAAAAAATCTCGGCTGCATTGAAGGTTCCCAAGAGCACAGTGGCCTCAATAAGTCTGAAATGGAAGAAGTTTGGAACAACCAGGACTCTTCCTTGAGCTGGCCGCCCGGCCAAACTGAGCAATCGGGGGAGAAGGGCCTTGGTAAGAGAGGTGACCAAGAACCCGATGGTCCCTCTGGCTGAGCTCCAGAGATCCTGTGTGGAGATGGGAGAAACCT
This sequence comes from Myxine glutinosa, assembly GCF_964187855.1. NCBI lineage: Eukaryota > Metazoa > Chordata > Myxini > Myxiniformes > Myxinidae > Myxine > Myxine glutinosa. Next base: position 27,821,329 of record NC_136273.1, read on the forward strand.
CCAGAAGGACAACCATCACTGCAACACTCCACCGATCTGGGCTTTATGGCAGAGTGGCCAGACGGAAGCCTCTCCTCAGTGAAAGACACATGAAAGCCCACCTGGAGTTTGCAAAAAAGCACCTAAAGGACTCTCAGACTGTGAGAAACAAGATTCTGTGGTCTGGTGAAACCAAGATAGAACTGTTTCGCTTCCGTTATCTGCGTTAGCTCATATACGAGTCTTGACTTATTATACAAAAAAAAAATAATAATAATAATTGAAAACAAGGACGTAATGCTCATGTATGACCTGACGATCGCATGCAGCATTATTAACATATAAAACAAAGCACTGTGACGGGACAAAGTACTCGGATACAAAAAGGAGCACAAGGCATTGCTGATTGAGGTTTCAGTACCTCGTGATTTTGGTCTAAATAATGCAGAAATCAAGAAAATGACCAAATATCAAGACTTCAAGAATGAAGTGAAAAGATCCTGGAAGCTGAAGAACGTCAAAATTGTACCAGTGATAATTGGAGCAACGGGAATGATAAAGAAGAACCTTAAAAACCATCCCCTGGGATATTACCACAAACGGGGCTGTACGGGGCTCAGTGACGATCCTGGTCCTGAAAAGAGCCTTCGGAACAAAACTCCGAGAACAACAAAACTTATCAACTTAGCCAATGAATCAGGATCCTTCCGCGAAGAGGCGGAGGGAGCTTCGAGTCCTGGGAGGACTCCGTTCCATCTCCTAAAACCCAAAGTATGAAGATGACAATCAACGACACACAAACAATTCGACGAAAGTTGTAGCGATGGTTTCACATGATCATTTCGTGTGATCATCCCTACCTTGTTTCCACACTTTTTGGAGTAACATCCCTTTACATGTTTAAAAAAATGATTTTATTACTCGTTATGCAATGCTGTCCTCATCCAGCGACACAGCAAGTGTTGTGTCGCTTTATTCGCGCTGCTTTGACAGATCTGATAGCACGACCGATATATTGAACTTGCTGCAGGTGCAGCACAGGCGTGATGGGCCAAATGGCCTCCTGCATCAAAGCTCCTCGTTATTGTTTGACTATTCTTCCCGAAGGACACCGTAGGATATTTATGGTCCACCAACTAATACAGGAAAATGGGAAAACAAGGTAAAGGTTAACGTCCATCCAAAGGACATCGATGCCTTGCCCGACAGCGACATCAACAAACGGTGCAGAGAGTAATCGAGGTGCAGGGTACGAGTGGAGTACTGTGTGCATCGATACGGAGTGCGCACTCCTCGGGGTCAACACCGTTGGGGGTCTATAACCGAGGCGGAGACCCCTCGCAACTCCACGATCGCAAGCACGTGCAAAGGAAACTCCCAAACGAGGAACAAGACGCCGACAACTCCGTAACGCTTTTCAATAGCTCCACGTTAACAAGACTCGGGCGCGAAACCTACGAGCGGCACTCGACTAGATGTGAGGCGGGCACAGGTGCGTGTGAAGCCGGCGAAGCATCCGTAGGCCGCAGGGTCAGGATGGAGGTTCGGGGACTAGCTCCGGACCGACTCGTCATCCGAGCCAATGCTCGCAGATGCACTTACCCATCGAGGCGACCGGAAGCGGGTGCGCTCGTCCGAAAACAGCTCAACGGGTCCTCGGCGGGGCCGCGAAGAAAAACATGGCGTCCATCTGCTTTTGAAAGTGTGACGCACTTCCGGTCACGTGGGTAAACATTGACGCGGTCAACGGTCCAGCACGACCGTGCGGCCTCGTCCATTGGCTTTTGAAAGAGTGACGCACTTCCTGTCACGTGGGTAAACATTGACGCGGTCTACGGTAAGTACGACCGTGCGGCCTCGTCCTTTAGCGAGCCCGAGTGGCCCGTGGAGGTCATTCAAAGAGCCTTTTTACAATCTTGTTGGGGTCAAGATAATGGTAAAAACTCCGCATTATGATTTGAGTTTAATACTTCGTTTCGTTTTGAATTGTATTTCCTTGGAAGAACAAGAACACACTTTGTCTGCGAAGGGGAAAATAATCATCGATACCGAGTCCGATGTGTTACATTTTCGGGGATAAAAGGCAGAAGTAATCAGATTAGATTACTATTTCGTGTGCAGGTTGTGGCTTCTGGTTGCATCACTGCTGGGAGCGCGGCTGCACCTGGTACCTGATGCTGGTTAACGGCACGACAGAGGCTCGAACCCTCCAAAAAGTTTGGGTTTTTTCTGAAAATTTTGGGGAAAAAAAATTGCCTTCCGTTTGAGTTCCCGGGGTCCTTTGGGTCCTCGGGATCCTTTGGGTCCTCGGGGTCTTTTGGGTTCTTGGGGTCCTCTGGTTCTTCATGGTATTTAATTATCTTCAGGGTATGTTGAGGTCTTGGTGGTCTTAAGGGTCTTAAAAGTTCTTCAAAGGTCCAATGCCAATGGGTCTCAGCAGTCCAAAATGTCGAAAGGTGCATTTCGATAGTACATAATTAATAGACGTTTGAAGGAACTGCGCTCCAACGCGAGTCGAAAGAATTGACGCGACCAAAGACGGAATTCATCCGAGTTGCTTTATTGAAACAAAACAGCTCAGGTATTCTCACAAGCCCGTTTTTCGGGCAACAATATATATACACATTTATGTCGGGAAGTTTGCCCGGCAAAAGCAATACCGGGCATGCCCGGGTATCAAGGGCGAGCCTTGGAAAGGCGAGTCTGGACCTGCCCGGGCGTGTTTGGCTGCGGCCTGGCAAGTCGAGGCTGGGCGTGCCCGGGCGCTCTGGGCGAGCCCTGGAAAGGCGAGAGCGGGCATGCCCGGAAAAGACGAGACCGGGCGTGCCCGGGAGGTTCGGGCGTGCCCGGGAACAGTGAGTCCGGGCATGCCCGGGAGAGGCGCGTCTGGCCGTGTTCTGGCCGGTGCAAGGCGATTATGTACATCCAGCGGTAACCGCTACACACGCCCCTCCAGAATCGACCTGCACCGGCAGGGTCAATTTAAGGGGGGTCCGGATGACCCGGCCGAAGCGACCCCTGGAGGGTCGTGGGGAGGGGTCTGACGTGGTGGTGGGTGGTCGAGCGGGGGGAACTGTGGACGGGGGGCGGCCTCGCCGCGGAGGAAGGGCCAACCGTGGTGGTCGGTCGACGTCCATGTGCGCCGGTTTGAGGCGGTCCACAGAAATCCGGTCCGGCCGGCCGCCGAAGTCGACGATGAAAGACTTGTCGCCCCGTCGCAGGACCCGGAAGGGCCCGTCGTACGGCGGCCGGAGTGGCCCCCGGTGCGCGTCATGACGCACAAAGACGTACTCCGCTGTGCGAAGCGCCGGGGGGACGTAGGACTGGGGGCCACCGTGGCGGGACGTCGGCACGGGGGCAAATCGTCGGGCGGCCTCCTGGAGGTCCGAGCGCTGGCGAGCGGCGGACCAGGGACTGGTAGCGTCAGGCACGAATTCGCCCGGGACGCGGAGTGGCTGGCCGTAGACGAGCTCGGCGGCGGACGCCTGGAGGTCTTCCTTGGGGGCCGTGCGAAGGCCCAAAAGGACCCACGGCAGCCGGTCGGCCCAACCGTCGTCCTGAAGGCCGGCCATGAGTGCGGCCTTCATGGAGCGGTGAAACCGCTCGCACAACCCATTGGCTTGGGGGTGGTAGGCCGTGGTGCGGTGCAGCGTGGCCCCCAACGAACGGGCGACCACGCCCCAAAGCTCAGACGTGAACTGTGGGCCGCGGTCGGACGAGATGTCCGCTGGTGCGCCGAAGCGCGCGACCCAGGTGGCGATGAACGCCTGCGCCACGTCGGCGGTGGTGGTGGAGGTGAGGGGCACGGCCTCCGGCCACCTGGTGGTCCTGTCCACCATGGTGAGCAGGTGGGTGAACCCCCGCGAGGGGGGCAGGGGACCCACCAGGTCCACGTGGACGTGGTCGAAACGCCGTTCAGGCACGGCGAAAGGTGCCAGCGGGGCCTGGGTGTGGCGGTGGACCTTGGCTCGCTGGCAGGCCGTGCAGGCGTTGGCCCAGTCGCGGATGTTTCGTCGAAGGCCGTGCCAGACGAAACGCGCCGACACCAGCTTCTGAGAAGCTTTCCGGCCCGGGTGAGAAAGGCCGTGGATGGAGGCGAAGATGCGGCGCTGCCAGGAAACGGGCACGATGGGGCGAGGCTGGCCCTGGGAGACGTCGCAGAGCAGGACGGTGCCCGCGAAGGGGATGTCGGCCAGGCGGAGGCCCGTGTCCGCCACGCGGAGTGCCTGCACCGAGGCGTCGGTGGTCTGGTCGGCCGCCATGAGCGTGAAGTCCACGCCGAGGTGGACCGCGTTCGCGCTGGCCCGCGAAAGGCAGTCGGCCACGGCGTTGTCTTTGCCGGCGACGTGCTGGATGTCCGTGGTGAACTCCGACACGGCGGAGAGGTGGCGCTGCTGGCGGGCCGACCACGGCTCCGTGACCTTAGCCATTGCATAGACCAACGGCTTGTGGTCGACGAAAGCCGTGAACGGACGGCCCTCCAGGAGGTGTCGGAAATGGCAAACGGCCAGGAATAGCCCGAGCAGCTCGCGGTCGAACGTGCTGTAGTTTAACTCGTTCGGCCGGAGTTGCCGGCTGAAAAAAGCGAGTGGCTGCCAAACCCCGTCCACCCATTGCTCATGGACGGCGCCCACCGCGTAGTTGGAGGCGTCCGTAGTGAGGGCGATGGGCGCGTTGAGCACCGGGTGAGCCAGCAACGTTGCGTCGGCGAGGGCCCGTTTGGCACTGGCGAAGGCCGCGTCCATGGCCGCGGACCAAACAATGTCATGCTTGGCCGGCTTGCCCCGGAGGGCCTCGTAAAGGGGCCGCATGAGCTGAGCAGCGCGGGGCACGAATCGGTGATAAAAATTCACCATGCCGAGGAACTCTTGGAGGGCCTTGATGGAACGGGGACGCGGGAACGTGGTGATGGCCTCGACCTTGGTCGGCAGCGGCACGGCCCCGGTCTTGGTGATGTGGTGGCCCAAAAAGTCAACGGTCGTCGCGCCGAAGTGGCATTTGACCGGGTTGACAATTAAGCCGTGCTCGCTGAGGCGACCGAACAGTGTTCGGAGGTGGAGGATGTGCTCGGCGCGGGACGTGCTGGCGACGAGGATGTCGTCCAGATAGACGAAAAGAAACGGCAGGTCGCGCAGCACGCCGTCCATCAAGCGCTGGAACGCCTGGGCCGCGTTCTTGAGGCCAAACGGCATCCGCACAAATTCGAACAGGCCGAACGGCGTGATGACGGCCGTCTTCGGGACGTCGGCCGCCCGGACAGGTACCTGGTGGTAGCCCCGTATCAGGTCAATTTTCGAAAAGATGACCCGTCCCGCCAAACGGGCGGAAAAGTCCTGAATATGCGGGATCGGGTACCTGTCGGGGGTGGTAGCGTCATTGAGACGGCGGTAGTCGCCACACGGGCGCCATCCACCCCCCGGCTTTGGCACGATGTGCAGTGGCAAGGCCCACGCGCTATCGGAGCGCCGCACGATGCCGAGGTGCTCCAACGCGTCGAATTCGGCCTTTGCCACGGCGAGCTCGGCTGGGTCGAGGCGGCGGGCCCTGGCGTAGACCGGCGGGCCCGTAGTGGGTATGTGGTGCTCGATCCCGTGCCGCACCACGACGGCCGAAAACGTCGGCCGCGTGAGGGCCGGGAATTCCACGAGCAGGCGAGCGAACTCGTTCGTTGCCGGGAGGGAGCACGCCAGTTCGGTCGGCGCGGAGCTGCTCATTGTGCACGCCAGGGAGCTGAAGGTCTCGGCGTGGACAAGGCGACGTCGTTTGACGTCGACCAGCAGCCCTTGTGCGCAGAGGAAGTCAGCGCCCAGCAAAGCCACGGGGACGCTGGCGGTAGCAAAAGTCCATTGAAAGCGCTGGCTGCCGAAGCAGAGGGTGACGACGCGTGGGCCGAAAGTGCGTATGGCCGAGCCATTAGCAGCGACCAAAGAGGGGCCGCAAACTGCGTCCAGCCTGTCCTGCTCGGAGGCAGGTATGACGCTCAGTTGGGCGCCGGTGTCGCACAGGAAACGCCGTCCAGACGCTTTGTCCCGAATAAACAGCAAGTTGCCCGAGTGGCCGGCGCTCATGGCTGGGAATGAACGCCGGCCCGGCCGTTTCCCGACCTGCCGAAAGTGCACGGGGGCCGGCACGTCCGAGCCTTGTGTCCGAACCTGGCGTGGTAATAACACCACGCCCGGTCAGGTGGAGGCCCCGGCCGTCGTGTCGGAAGCGGGCGGTGCGGCGTGGCGGCCGCCAGTTGCACCGGCAGTTCGGCCTCCAACCGCGCAGGGCGCTCGGGCGTCGCCTCGGACGGCGGCGGGCTCCAGGTAACCGCGCCGATGTGCTGGCCCGCCGAGGAGATCTTATCGGCTTCCCTGGCGAGGGCGCGGGAATCCGTGATCAACGTGCCAGCCAGGGCGAGGCGTACCGGGTTAGGCAGCTGACGGAGGAACAGCTCCCGGAACAGGAATGCCGGAGAGTGCTCGCCGAGCAACGAGAGCATATAGTCCATGCGCTCGGACGGGCGCGTGTCGCCGAGCTCGGGCAGGTCAAGCAGGCGCCGTGCGCGTGCTGCCGGTGAGAGGGCGAAAGCGCCGAGGAGGAGCGTCTTCAGCGCGTCGTATTTGTCAGCAGCCGGCGGGTGCTGGAGGCTCAAGGCGCGGGCCGCGGTGGCGGAGCCGAGCGCCGCCACAACATGGTGGAAGCGGGTGTCGTCCGCGGTGATGCCTCGCAGGGCGAACTGGGAGTCCGCCTGGGCGAACCAAACAGCCGCGTGAGTCTCCCAGAAGGTAGGCAGTTTAAGCGTCACTGCCGTATCCATGTCGGTAGGTCACCAATGAAGGAACTGCGCTCCAACGCGAGTCGAAAGAATTGACGCGACCAAAGACGGAATTCGTCCGAGTTGCTTTATTGAAACAAAACAGCTCAGGTATTCTCACAAGCCCGTTTTTCGGGCAACAATATATATACACATTTATGTCGGGAAGTTTGCCCGGCAAAAGCTATACCGGGCATGCCCGGGTATCAAGGGCGAGCCTTGGAAAGGCGAGTCTGGACCTGCCCGGGCGTGTTTGGCTGCGGCCTGGCAAGTCGAGGCTGGGCGTGCCCGGGCGCTCTGGGCGAGCACTGGAAAGGCGATAGCGGGCATGCCCAGACGCTCTGGGCGTGCCCTGGAAAGGCGATAGCGGGCATGCCCGGACGCTCTGGGCGAGCCCTGGAAAGGCGATAGCGGGCATGCCCGGACGCTCTGGGCGAGCCCTGGAAAGGCGAGAGCGGGCATGCCCGGGAAAGACGAGACCGGGCGTGCCCGGGAGGTTCGGGCGTGCCCGGGAACAGTGAGTCCGGGCATGCCCGGGAGAGGCGCGTCTGGCCGTGTTCTGGCTGGTGCAAGGCGATTATGTACATCCAGCGGTAACCGCTACACGTTCATAATTAATAGACGGGATGGCACTGCCTTCAAAACAGAACATAATTAATAGATATATTGAAAACTCACATGGCTGGAGAAGATAATATAGTAGTTTCTTCTTCTTCAAACACGAACAACTTCTGGCTGCAAGACCGTGACTAATCGTATTGAAATTTTTAACATGTGTCCCGCTTTACAACTGCTACATTACTTTGAAGTTTCACATTCATCAATGAAGCGGTTCAAGAGATTTAAAAAAAAAAAAAAATTCAGATTTTCGTTCAATTCAATATGGCCTCCTAACCATGTGACATATGAATTGTTCAAGGACAGCAGGGCATACGCAAAGCATGGGGAACATATGTTTGAAGTTTCCTTTCAATCTGTTCAGCCGTTCTGGAGGCGTGGTTTTTTAAAGTTTTATTCCTCAAAAAAATCATAGACGCCATACTACGTGACCTATGATGTCATGGTTGTGCAACGTTTTGCTCGTCATGGGTATGCAATCATACATGTAATGTTTTGCGTCGATCTCTTTAGCCGTTTCAGAGAAAAAGGGCTTTTATTGGTTTTAAGGCTTTTGTGCTAAAGCAAATATGGCGGCCGAACCACGTGACCGATGACGTCATTATTGTTTTCTTCAATTTATCCCTAGATGACGCTCAAGAAATTTCATCCTGATCGGATGAAGTTTTGTACTTGTCAAATCATGACGTCATAATGGAGGCACCTATGACATCATCATTAACATGTTATTCTCCATGGAGTTCTTTACAATGAGCCATGTCTCAATTTTGTTCGACGCGGCGCTTTCGTTGACAGAGAGGTGCAAAGTTTTTCGGTTTTTTCCAAGATGGTGCCCATACCACGTGACCTATGACGTCATAATTTCCATTAAAACATTCTACAGGAGATGCTCCGATGGTGAAAATTTCCTGTCAATCGGACCAACGGTTGCAGAGAAAAGCATACTTATTCTGTGCGGACAAACAAACAAACAGTCTCAAATGCAATACCCTCTCCTCTGGTGAGGGTAACTAGAAGGGCACTCGGTAGAGAGCTTACCTCCACCTGGCTGAACAGTATTTTTTGTATCCACTGATAGGCCTGATTTGAATTCGGGCCTCAACCAAAATTGAATCGACATGTTATTGTCACCGACCCAACTCATCCACCAAGTTTTGTTATCTAAATCGCCCACAACTTTTTGAAATATCATGCCATATATCGTTTTAGCCCTATCACTCAATGGTGAAGAATTTTACTTCATAAATTATCGGATTCAAATTTTCACCAAAGTTGAATCAATCTTTCCTCATCAGAAATCAACCCTACCCGATCTGTCTGTCCGTCAGGTTTCAGCCGAATCCGTCTAACTTTTTGAGATCGTGGTCCCCATGTGATCGCGGTCCCCACGTGCTGTCTTTCCCTCGCGGTCCCCATGTGCTGTCTTTCCCTCGCGGTCCCCATGTTCTGTCTTTCCCTCGCGGTCCCCATGTGCTGTCTTTCCCTCGCGGTCCCCATGTGCTGTCTTTCCCTCGCGGTCCCCATGTGCTGTCTGTCTTTCCCTCGCGGTCCCCATGTGCTGTCTTTCCCTCGCGGTCCCCATGTGCTGTCTTTCCCTCGCGGTCCCCATGTGCTGTCTTTCCCTCGCGGTCCCCATGTGCTGTCTGTCTTTCCCTCGCGGTCCCCACGTGCTGTCTTTCCCTCGCGGTCCCCATGTGCTGTCTTTCCCTCGCGGTCCCCATGTGCTGTCTTTCCCTCGCGGTCCCCATGTGCTGTCTTTCCCTCGCGGTCCCCATGTGCTGTCTTTCCCTCGCGGTCCCCATGTGCTGTCTTTCCCTCGCGGTCCCCATGTGCTGTCTTTCCCTCGCGGTCCCCATGTGCTGTCTTTCCCTCGCGGTCCCCATGTGCTGTCTTTCCCTCGCGGTCCCCATGTGCTGTCTTTCCCTCGCGGTCCCCATGTGCTGTCTTTCCCTCGCGGTCCCCATGTGCTGTCTTTCCCTCGCGGTCCCCATGTGTTGTCTTTCCCTCGCGTTCCCCATGTGCTGTCTTTCCCTCGCGGTCCCCATGTGCTGTCTTTCCCTCGCGGTCCCCATGTGCTGTCTTTCCCTCGTGGTCCCCATGTGCTGTCTTTCCCTCGCGGTCCCCATGTGCTGTCTTTCCCTCGCTGTCCCCATGTGCTGTCTTTCCCTCGCGGTCCCCATGTGCTGTCTTTCCCTCGCGGTCCCCATGTGCTGTCTTTCCCTCGCGGTCCCCATGTGCTGTCTTTCCCTCGCGGTCCCCATGTGCTGTCTTTCCCTCGCGGTCCCCATGTGCTGTCTTTCCCTCGCGGTCCCCATGTGCTGTCTTTCCCTCGCGGTCCCCATGTGCTGTCTTTCCCTCGCGGTCCCCATGTGCTGTCTTTCCCTCGCGGTCCCCATGTGCTGTCTTTCCCTCGCGGTCCCCATGTGCTGTCTTTCCCTCGCGGTCCCCATGTGCTGTCTTTCCCTCGCGGTCCCCATGTGTTGTCTTCCCTCGCGGTCCCCATGTGCTGTCTTTCCCTCGCGGTCCCCATGTGCTGTCTTTCCCTCGCGGTCCCCATGTGCTGTCTTTCCCTCACGGTCCCCATGTGCTGTCTTTCCCTCGCGGTTCCCATGTGCTGTCTTTCCCTCGCGGTCCCCATGTGCTGTCTTTCCTTCGCGGTCCCCATGTGCTGTCTTTCCCTCGCGGTCCCCCTGTACTGTCTTTCCCTCGCGGTCCCCCTGTACTGTCTTTCCCTCGCGGTCCCCATATGCTGTCTTTCCCTCGCGGTCCCCCTGTACTGTCTTTCCCTCGCGGTCCCCCTGTACTGTCTTTCCCTCGCGGTCCCCCTGTACTGTCTTTCCCTCGCGGTTGTCAGCTCTTTCACGAGCCTCGATTCAGTATAGAAAAAAAGGAAAAAAAGAAATATCGTACTTTATATCGTTTTTGGTCCCATCTCTCAATGATGAAGAATCTACAAAAATGGATGAGGTGTGTGTGTGAGGCATAGTTTTTGTCTTCTAATTGCGTACGTCCATTAATTAATTACGTACTATTGAAATGTACCTTTTAACCCTTTAGACTGCTGAGACCCCTTCGACCCTTGAATACCCTTAAGACCATAAATACATGACGGAGTGAGCGAGTTACATGACGGAGTGAGTTACATGATGGAGTGAGTGAGTTACATGATGGAGTGAGTGAGTTACATAACGGAGTGAGTTACATGACGGAGTGAGTTACATGACGGAGTGAGTTACATGATGGAGTGAGCGAGTTACATGACGGAGTGAGCGAGTTACATGACGGAGTGAGCGAGTTACATGACGGAGTGAGTTACATGACGGAGTGAGTTACATGACAGAGTGAGTGAGTTACATGATGGAGTGAGCGAGTTACATGACGGAGTGAGCGAGTTACATGACGGAGTGAGCGAGTTACATGATGGAGTGAGCGAGTTACATGATGGAGTGAGTGAGTTACATGATGGAGTGAGTTACATGATGGAGTGAGTGAGTTACATGATGGAGTGAGCGAGTTACATGACGGAGTGAGTGAGTTACATGATGGAGTGAGCGAGTTACATGACGGAGTGAGCGAGTTACATGACGGAGTGAGCGAGTTACATGACGGAGTGAGTTACATGACGGAGTGAGTTACATGACGGAGTGAGTGAGTTACATGATGGAGTGAGCGAGTTACATGATGGAGTGAGTGAGTTACATGACGGAGCGAGTGAGTTACATGTCGGAGCGAGTTACATGACGGAGTGAGTTACATGACGGAGTGAGTTACATGATGGAGTGAGTTACATGATGGAGTGAGTGAGTTACATGACGGAGTGAGTTACATGACGGAGTGAGTGAGTTACATGATGGAGTGAGTGAGTTACATGGCAGGGAGTAAGTGAGGGAATTACATTACACAGTACATCCTTTTGGGGGATATCAAATCGGTCGTCTTGTTTTCTACCACTTGTTTGTCAATTTAAAGGCATTTGCAGCGTAGAAAACAGGAGGTCATTGTGAGGCGGGGCCTCAGCCAATTCCTGCCACGATCGGAGACCACAGACCACACAAAACCCTCTTGATCGATAAATGTCAAGGAATGGACAATTAAACAAATATATTCAAAATGTTTATTTCCAAAATCGTGTTTTGTTGATAAAAGCGCAATACAAGTTACAACATTTTTATTTTTTTAAAAAAGAAGAAAAAAAGTTCGCTTTTAGTGTGGAAAGTATTTTTGTTGCACAATCGAATGTTCCAGAAAATTATACACAATATCGCAGGAGGAGCGATCCAAAAGTTATCGCAACGAGATACTCGCAAGTCAAATGCCGTACCATAAATACTATAGGTACGATACACCTGCCACGTTCGATCCACTGTCAGACGATGACCTCCTCTACCCCCAGCTCGTGTTGAGACAGGTTTGGAATTCTCACCACACTAAGACCGCCAGCAGAATGGAACCGACAGCAGTCAGTGGAGAAAGAAACAAGTCTTTAACCACTCCACTTAGTAATTTGTTCTAATTTAAACATTTTGTTCTTGTTTTCAATATACAGAACAGATTTTACTTATATATGTATATATATGTATATAACAAGCAAAGACTTGCGGTTGGGAGTAAATTCAAACGACTCCATGGTAACATCTCCAACCTTTAATTGAACCAACAATGACAACGTTTCGGTTAACAAAATGTGAGAAACCACATGCATCCGTTAACCTTCCTCAAGAGTGATAAAATAATCTCAAAATCCCCTTATATACTCAAAGGTGGGGGTGGGCAAAGCTGTTAGTGAGATGAAAGCACAAAATAAACCTGTAATGGTATCAATGTCAACACGAGGCGGTATGCGGTAAAGAGGTGGGTACAATGATACAAGCAGTCACAATTGGTGATTTAATATCTAATAATTTCAATCTGGACCAGCAACAACAAAAAGCTTTACCACTACCAGAGCTGCGCAGTATGGATGACATGGTGCTTGGACAAAGGACGTGCAACGGTGCTCATGGATCGGCTCGTATACACGAATAAAATGCGAGATATGTTGGCGGATCCAACTACTTGAGCGGTTAATCTCAGGTCCAACTAAGGAGGGACGAAGGTGCTCATTGCTTGCCAGAATTAAAGCGACTGGAAGACTGTCAGCTGTGGTATACAGACGGCTACACAGCAGCAATGGAGTGGCCCCCAGGGCGTACGGGCTACCAAACCTTCACTCTTTCAATCCTCTTTTCTCCCACCTCTGGAACAAACTCCCCCACTCCCTTCAATCCCACTCCTCCCTCCAGGTCTTTAAAACAGCTGTTCACCACCATCTCTTATCTTCCCCCATCCAACGCCTTGATCTTTTCTACCCCCGCTAATTCACTCCAAATCCACTTTTTTGAAATTCCAACTTCTTTCCTGGAAGTCTTTGCAGTGTTCATATGTTTTATTCCTCTCCCAGCTCCCCCCAAGCCCTCTCCCTCCCACAGATCTCTCGATGTCCCTGCTCTCAAATGTTTTGTTTGTGTGCTTCCCCATCTCTCCCCATCTTGTCTACCGCTCCCCCTATTATATGTTTTATGTGTCGGTTTGACTTTTTGTGCGATTAATGTTAGCTCTTTCAAGAGCCTCGATCTTGTGTACCCCCAAAAAAAAAAAAAGAAGAAAAAAAAGGTGCACAAAGAAGGAGTCCCATTACGATTAATCGTCTTTTGTATTAATGGACCATCATAAACTTTATCCAAATTTTTGACCAACATTCTGAAATATTTGGTAGGGAAAACAGAGCAATCCTTACACAATAGCACCGCCTTTGCTGAAAGAGTGAAACATCTCACAATCGAATCGCACGAGACCATCGTAGCCATGGTATCGTTTGACGTTGTCTCGCTATTTACCAACGTGCCCCCATAGCCCCGGCGATCGAGGTGGCGAATCGGCGTTTGATGGAAGATGATCGGTGGAAAAGGACTGCGGGAGCCCTAAGTCCTATAGGACGTACGTGACATGCTTTCTACTTGCCTCTCTTCCACCTACTTTGTGTTTAATGAGGTATACTACAAACAGGTTTTGGCACCGCTATGGGTTCCCCGTTATCGGCCGTGATTGCTAACATGGTGATGGAGGATTTGGAGGAATGCACCATTCCATCCCCACTAGTGCAGCCACGTGTTTGGTTCCGTCCGTTGCGTGGATGACGCATTTGTCATCCGTCCCTCTGATAAAGTGGACACCATATATGAGGCCATAAATAAAACGTTTTCATATCTATAAGATGTCTCGCAACGCCGAGTTTCATACAAGGTACACAAAGAAGACTTTTTCACCTTTTCAGGTGACAATCTCTCAATCTAATGAGGGAAGCCAAGGCAAAGCTCAAGCCCTCACCCCATCACAAATGGGCTTTGTTTTCCTTGAGGATTGATAATCAAAACAACACATCGGAGTTAGACTCAACCAGACACTGCCACGTTGGTAGAAAATACGAGGTAGAAACATATTATACAAAATGACCGATGGGGAATCGCGACATCATGAGAGCTTTCCGTTCAAGATAAAATGGTAATGTCAGCCTTCCATATTAACAGGGGAAAAGATATGGCAGAGGTGAACTAATCCCGACAAGGTTCAGTAAACAAAGACCTTGAGAGATGAGGTAGGCAACCTGGCAGTGCGAAGGAATACGCAGGTGCAAGGGAGAAAGGGAATCCTTTGTGAAAACACTCCCACTGCACCGGAGCCGCTGGAAAAGGTAGAAAAAGGCCCCGAGTGGATTGTTTTGGGCAAGTGAACAAATCACGGGGCAGGTCTGACAGACTCGTCAACATTCCTTGACGATTACATTTGGAACTCGCAAAGAAAAGAAATAACTTCTCAAGATGTGGCAATGGAGTTCCAGAATGGAAAAAAAAGCACAGCCAACCAATAACTTTTTGGTTGGTTGCGATTTTTTTTTGTTCTTACAGTGGATCATCTCAACCACCTTAATGTAATGTCTATAATCTAAAAAAAACAATAAAGATTTTTCATAAAGCTGCTCCGCACCATTATAATCATTTCTTGAACAGTCATGGCTATTCCTAAACTACAACACCCTGAACTTAAATATTATAATCACAAACCTTAAAACACAGGTAGCTGTTCACCTAAACCTAAAGGTAAACACCGTAGTAACTTATAAGCGATCGACTGAGTTTTTGGCTACTTGTATCAACATCATACAACAACATGCATTTTAAAGGCCATTTTCCCTGCTAGAGCGGGGGTTAGCCTTGCGGTCCCCATGACAATCTTTTCCATTTTCCCCTATTTTCTGCATCTCTCCTTGTTAACCCCCTTGCCCGCATTTCTTCTTCCACCATCTTTAGCCAAGTCTTTCTCGGTCTTCCCCGTCCTCTGCTTCCTTCTACATTCATTTCCATCACTCTTCTCAACCAGTCACTTTCATCCTTCCTCAACACATGACCAAACCATCTCAACCTGTTCCTCTTCACAGCATCAATCACAGGCTCTATTCCCATCATCTTTCGCAATTCATCATTTGTCTTCCTCTCTCTCAACGATACTCCGCACATCCGTCGAACCATTCGCATTTCCACCCTTTCCAACCATCGTTGCTGCTCTACGTTCATTACCCATGTCTCGCTCCCATAAATCATAACACTTCTCACACATGCAGCATACACCTTTCCCTTCAGCTTCAACGACACTCCCCTCACCATCAGCACGCCACTCAGTTCCCGAAACTTCTTCCATGCACATCTCACTCGAGCAACCGTTGCCGAGTCTGATCCACCTTCTCCATTCAGCATGTCTCCGAGGTAGCAAAATGTTTTCACACCTTCCAGCTTCACGCCGTCTCCAAGATCCAACTCAACATTTCCTCCATCTGCAGCTCCCTCTGTGCACACCTTACACTTGAATGTAGCTACCACACTGGTTAATGACCCTCTCAGACCACTACATTTTTGATGAACCCACTCAGCGCACATTGTACATTGAATGGAGTTCACTCCGACACCCTTCCTACACACAGCACAGGGCCACTTCCCAGTTCTTTCCACCTCACCACATGCTTTACCACTTGCCATCACCTTCGTCTTTCCGATATTCACCTTCAGACCTTTTGTCTCCATACATTCCTTCCACGTATATACTTGTATCATCGGCTGGATTCTGTTCTTCAAAGGTTTCAAACCTTTCAGCCCATAACCTCCTCAAACAGGGGTCCACAACCTCGGTCGTGGTTCCACATCAGTGGATCAGCAGACCTCAGCAGTGTTGGTGCCATCAGTCAATTAATCAATCCAGCAACGAAACCTCTCTTTCTACCCTTAGCTTGTAGATTTACCTGTGCATGTTTGCCTTCCTTACTGGAGGGTTTAATGTATTATCATATATTAATAATGCTCATCGCATAGTCATGATAGGATAATGCATATATTTTCACACATTACCAATGAACACATAAAACCTTGCTTTCCACATTATACATACATTACCCACATGTCCATTTTGCTACCAATGAATTGAACTGTTATTAAAACTAGCAAGTTGTGAGTAACTAGCCGCACGGGATTGTAAACGGGCTGGGGATGCAGTCTGCAAAAATGCAAATGGCGTCTTCTGTCATCGAGCCGGCAAGCTGGGAATGATTCACATTTATTGCCACATCTGATGCAATTTAAATGCTCTAATGGCTGTGAGGTGCTCCCTTTGAAACCGTATGTTCGATATATGTAACTTAATGACACCTATGGTCCGTAATAAAAATTTGTATTGGTTTCAAAGCCATGACCAATTGCAAATTCATTTCCACCGACTTCCATGTGATCTGCTGTGCCCCATAGCTGATTTTCAAAATCATATGCACATTTCACCCCATTTGTGCAACATTTCATGTGAAAGGTCTAAGGCAACGAATGGGGACTCACAATATTATAGAGTGAAGGTTCATCTTCACCAAGTCTCTTCCTGTGTACCAGTGATGGACATGCTGAGTGACACCTGTTCGCAGACGACGTCGTCATAACAACAGACTCAAATGAACAGCTGCAGAGAAGAGTGCTGGAATGGCAAGAGAGCTTAGAGGGGCAGGGGGTGAAGGTTAATGCTGGAATGACAGAAGTAATAGTGTGTGGTGAGACCGATGTAGAGAGGGTCAAGATTGTAGATAAGCGGTGAAGAGCTGATACAAGTGGACAAATTCAAATACCTTTGCTCAGTACTAAAGGAAGGGGGAGGTTGTGAATCAGAAATCCAGGATACAGTGAAGGCTGCATGAGCAAAAAGGAAGGGGGTTGGTGGAGTCGTCAGTGATTGAAGGCTAAAGTACACAGGCCCGTGATTAGACCAGTTATAATGTATGGTGCAGTGGCTTTGAGAAAAAGGGAAGAGGAGTTCCTGGAGAAGACAGAGATGAGAATGCTTCTGTGGATTCTTGGAATGAGGAGATATGCAAGAGAGCTCGAGTTGGAAGCATCACAGAAAGGATTAGAGTCTAGGTTGCGGGGATTTGGACGAGTGATAAGGAAGAGAGATAAAGAAGCAATGAAGAAAGCATGGAATGAGCAATTTAGTGGGAAAATATCAAGAGGACAACGGAGATTAAGTTGGAGGGAGGTCGTGGGATTGAGAGAGGAATATGCAGAGGACAGAGCGGAATGGAATGGCCGACCCCTAACTGTTCGGATGAAGGTGCAGAGAAAATGAAGAAGAAGATGTGAAAGGTTGAGGTGATTTTAGAATTTCATGTGCATTCTCATTATTAATTGACGTCTGGCAACTATAAAGTGACTCGTATTATTTAATTTCTTTCAGGAACTACGATCGTGCCATTTAGTACTATTGTGCCACGGATGTGGTAATTGCTTGAAAAACATACATCATTTAAAAACAAACACACCCATCCTTTTGAAAGATTCTTCAATATAATGGTGCATTAGTAAGAATATATAAAAATGTGTAAATATATTTATGTTTATATAATTCTACATCGTTGATCTATGTCTGTGGCGCGTCTTGGGAGGATTGCAAACATCTCGCTCATACAGTCTTTTGAACTCCCTGTGTATATCAGTAACCAAACTTTTGGACAACCCCGTACATGTAACCCCATTACATGTAAGGAGGAGGGGAGTTCACAATGATAAAACTAAAAATGTCAGAAATCACCCAAAGAAACCCCGAATCACTTTATGGTGATATTTTCTTAAAACGTAAGATTTGGCACAGGAACATAGCAGTATCCACGTCGAATCGAAAGGCCCAGGAGGGCACGGCAGATGTGCTTGCAGTAGAAATCGCCAAGCTTCGAACAGCTATGACCGGCTGAACAAGCGGCGGTAGTGGGGTAGCACTTCGTTGGCGGGAAGGTGTAGTGTGAACTCGAGCGCCACAAGCACGGGGAACTCGTATGCAATAAGGTGACGACGGTTCAGCTTCAACCGCTCTTCGACTTTCTACACCATGGAAGAGCACAAGCTAAGCGGTGCAGGTCCCTTTGTGGAATTGGTCAACAGGCACAGTAATGCTAGGCTGAGGCCTTACTGGATGCAAAATGGTGAAAACTCTCCTCATTTACACAAGTAATGGAAGATTGAAAAGGAGGGAGAGGGAGATCATAGTACCACAAGTGGAAAAGGTTGTAGCAAGTGGGCCAAGAGGCAGACTTTATGACACAAGGGGCAATTCTTACATCAATGAGCAATTTCACTTCATGGCGCCGAAGATCACTGGCAAGCTTGGCGGCAAGCAGCAGGCACGCACCAGCACACAGCTTGCGGTTGTACTTGTTGAGCTTGCCCTGCAGCACGAGCTTTTCAAAATAGACGAGTGCCATAGCCAACGGGGCTTCGCCAAGGCTGTCCTCTCCCTGTGCGAGCTTGCACATGTCCTGCTTCAGACTGGGAGAAACAGTTGAATTTGAAGTGGAGGCAAGAGGGGAGGGACAGGTGGAAGGCTGCATTAAGTGTTGAATGAGTTTTGGGACGCTTCAATTATAATGTGACTGAAGCCATCAAATGCTAACCATTCACTTTTATAGGCATCCCTCTTTCCAACATGTAGGAAAAGAGATGGCTGGGTTAACCTGCTCAGCATTCCCTTTTCAGTGCATAGCTTCTAATGGATCCCAGGCTCCAATCCCAAACAGTGGTGATCTGTCCATTGTCTGTTAACGTCCTTGTCCTGTGTGCAATATACAGTATGTTCAAGCTCCACCGTGAGCCTTGTATCACTGTTAAATAAATCATTGAAAAACACGCTATCGTTTGTGCCATGCTGACATAGCATGATAAGAATAGAACCTACGAAATACCTGAAAATGCACAACGGCACTATTAGGCCGAGAAAAATATATTTCCGGGTTCTGGTCAGCGCCCGCATCGATTTTGACCCTGCGCGTCAACAATTTTTTTTTTTAATTTGGTATCGACGTTCGCGCACGGTTCTCTCCTACGAAACTGCGTTTAGTTTGTCCAAATCCAACCAGCCGTTCCAAAGATATGAGTAGTTTTGTGTGCCGTGACGTCATGAATCCAATGGGGAAGTTGCATGTGACGTCATCGTCTTAGTCACGTGACTGCTTGGGTGGCAAAACTGCTTCTGCCACCATACGTCATGGCGGCAATTTGAAACTCGTCTCACATATAAATTGCCCCCTACACGATGGTAGAGTTGTTGTGCTGTCGGATGTACAGCCCGATTTCATAAGGGATCAGGCTTGTCATTCTACCATATTCCGGACGACACAACGCTAAAACCGATTCATGGCTGCCTTGACTGCAGCTCTCAGGTGAGGATATAGCTCATGAGGTTGTTACCTTCGCTCGCGAAGCGAAAAGCGGGATTAGGCATTTGGTTACGTACATGTGGAGTCCGTATGGCGTACTTGTGGAGTGTGTGGCATACGTGTGGCGTACTTGTGGTTGTGGAGTGTGTGTGGCATACTTGTGGTGTACGTGTGGAGTGTGTGTGGCGTACGTGTGGTGTACGTGTGGAGTGTGTGTGGTGTACGTGTGGCGTACTTGTGGTGTACGTGTGGCATACTTGTGGTGTACGTGTGGAGTGTGTGTGGCGTACGTGTGGTGTACATGTGGTGTACATGTGGAGTGCATATGGCGTACGTGTGGCGTACTTGTGGTGTACGTGTGGAGTGTGTGTGGCGTACGTGTGGTATACGTGTGGAGTGTCTGTTCCCTTTAAATTACAACAATAATAATACATGGAATCAGAAATATTTACAGTGGATGCAAACCACCACAACGGAAGTGACGAATCCGTAACAGATACGTGTGGCGTACTTGTGGAGTGTGTGTGGCGTACTTGTGGCGTACGTGTGGAGTGTGTGTGGCGTACTTGTGGAGTGTGTGTGGCGTACTTGTGGGTCCACACGGGTCCACAGGCAGATGACACAGCCTCAGTTTCTCGCAATACTGCGAAAACGCCTCAACGGGCAAGCTACGGGCGTAAACCGACAGGTCCGTCTGATCAAACGACAGCTTTCCCGCCATGTTGTTTATGCCACCCAAGATGGTGGCCGGGACCGGTTGCCATGGACGACGCTCACGCGATGCAAGGCCTCTATCGGCTGGATATTGTCATTTATTGAAACGAAGACGTTCTTTGTCGGGGTCCTGTGAAGCAACCCGAAGGCCTAGAGAGCTGCGGGTGGTCTCGTTAGTTAGGCCTGTATCCTATCTCGTTTGTCATGAAGTTGTAAGTGTCTGTGATAATCTGATGGACTGGGAGAAGAGATCGTGGGAGACCATCGGTCTGTTAGACCACTTGCGCATGCGCAGTGTTGACGCGATCGACACAGTGGAATGTTTAACGGTACGGCGAGGTGATCTCGAGAACGAAATGGCAGTCTATAATATGCTTGAAGAACTTAATGATTTTCAGAATAAATACATTTTAAAATAACTTAAGCTTGTGTTCATTATTTACAAAAAAAAGGCCTACAAGTCCCATTGGCTGTCTTTAATTTCTCTCTGGACGGCTCCACAGCAGATGAGGACTGCAAGGCATGAGGACACAAAAAACACCTCTATATCCATGCTTTTCAAAAAAAACCAGGAAAAAAAAAACCATCGCCGCATCAATTCTGGAACTTTGGTCTGACCAGAGACCAGCAATATATTGTTACAGACACGACTTTGATGTTAAAGTGGGCCGAGCGGAATGGCCGTCGTGTCCGCACAAATTACCACAAATTACCCGACTATACTCGACGTTGACGAGCCGCGCTATGCTGGCTCAATAGGAAAGAGAAGACACCCGGCTGGGTTATAATGACACAATACGACACCAGGGGTTCAGTTCTCAAGTATATTCGTACGGAAAAAGGTTAGATTACAGGGGCTAGAGGTATATTACAGGAAGACAGGCACTTAGACACACTCTTATATTAACCCCGGACAGACTACAGACAAACGGGACAAGGCTGACTCACACGGGGGTTGATGAAAAGGAAAGGCAGGTCGCGATGGCTCAAGGTGCACCTGGCTCAGGGACAGAATCACGTACGGTGGTGTCCAGAGATGCGTGAAGGTATCACAGCGCTTGTGGGTCGCGACTTTGGTCTCAAGCTGGGGAGGTCGCTCAGCGCTCGGGAGGGTGGCGTCTTTTCCTTCCAAGCTCGGGGCGCATCTCACGTCACATCCGGCGCGGGGCCGCGTATATCCGGCGGGGAGTGGCACGCCCTCGGCTCGTTAGCGCCGCCCCAGATGGCATCGGCCCATGGCTTCTCATTGGGTGCGGGGGTTACCGGCTCCGCCCTTGACGAGGGGCCGACAGGGAGCCCCTTCGTGGTAACCCCGTGGAGCGCGTGGTCAATGGTGGCTAACCGAGCCGGAAGGAGGACGCCCACTCCCCATGCCGTCACCGCGCCGCCCCCCTCTTTTGTTGTTGTTGTTGTAGTTGGCGCTTCTTCATGGGGAAGAGATGCGGAGAGGTATGGGGAGGTCCTAAACTTCCTAACAGGTGCCATATAATCACATTCTGGTGCAACGAAGAGTCATAATTAATGGAAACAAGTCCTTAACTGACATAGATTAAGAATAACTAGCAAGATGTCCTATAATTGTCTACGTGTGGTGCGGGGGACCTGGGCACGACATTTAATGGGGGGATGAAGGGGAAGATCGGCTCTAATGGGTGTTGTTTACAGACAATGGGACTAGGGAATGGGGTAAGGGAGAGTTGGGGAGTATCGGAGAAAATAGGGGAATATTTACAAGCGGATATGGAGGCCAAATTCCATATTCGCAACATTGCACCCTTCTCTACCCTCGGGGCGTCCCGACCCGATAAATTTTTACCTACTTTAGTGTGGCACGCAATGTAGTTCCCTCTACTATTAACTCTACCCTGAGTGCGACAGTTTTACAGATATTCACAAATGAGTAAATATGTCCCCCTGCGACGTTGCACCCTTCTCCTCACAGAAACACACCCACAGGATAACCGAATCCGGAAAGAATTCTCAAACTAAACATACAGCCGGTAGGGAGCATTATTTACAAGATTACGCTGATATCTACACTACGATCCAGGACCTGTCTTTGGAGGAACACATGCAGATGTTATGCATAGAGAGAGCGCGCTTGCCAACATCGATACACCAACCCACGAGTGCTCTGTGGCCGACGGCCTTTAATAACGTGCAGAGCACCCTTCCCGAGCATCAAAAGCACCACCCCACCACCAATCGGTGCAGTCACCATTGTTCATTGGAATAAAAATAAATTCGACAACCCCTAACCCTGCAGGTGTCTCTTGCTCTTCTTGTGGTGCACTTGGCGTTAATTAACAGTGGTTCACCTTTATGGCATAGGTGCCACGTTGACCCATAGGTCCTTCCACGGGTGGTGCTTGGCCGCAAAAGAGCTGCGGTCCATTGTGGGTGGCCACAAACATTGCGGTCCATATGGTGTATCGACCCAGGCAGCCAACAGCGAAAGTGCAGGCCCACAACTGCGTAGCCAGCACCTCTCTCTCCTCTCTCTCTACCCCAAAGCCAGATCCTCGGAGGTGGGAGACAAAAGAAGAAACAAGTGAGTAAGGTGGTAAGGGCGCAAAAGTGCACGCAATATAAGGTAATGCACACTGGGGGCACATGGGAACCAGGTGAGACAGGTACGTTCCTATCGTACGCCCCCCCCCACCAGGTAACCTACATGGCCCCTCCCTTACCCCTTACTGTATCCACAAAACACAACACTACCCATAAACATCTACTTTACGAATCGACAACATCCCTACTGTCTTCCCCGTTCCTCCCATATACCAAATTCGTCTTCTCTCCCTCCTAACCAATCAAATTTGCCATTTTCAACTCTCATCAAAATTTGCCATTACCAATTCATCATCAGTCCCTCCTAGGGAGGGAGAGATGGAATCACCCCAATGTCTCATCCACGTCGTGATGCGTCTCACAAATCCACACAGCGATTCATCTCCTGCAACAAAACAAAGAAAACACAGGTGTGGAGTCATCATCATCACCACAGGTAAGTGGCTGCGTATGGTGCGACAGGTTCTTCAATCCTAACTATTTCCTAAATGACTTTAACAACTTTACACTACCCGGGGTCTTTCTCCGGCCAAACCATTGGCCCTCTTACACTATGGGTTCTAAAAACCAATTCCCATTGGCCAAACTGTGGTGCTCTTCAATTTGGGGTCTCACTCCCCCGATTCATCTCCCGGTGCCCTCGTACAATTTCTGGGCTGCGACGTGTACCTCTCCCAGTGGGTCTACCCACCTGCACACCTCCACCACTGCAGTTGCCTCCGAGCTTACCTGCTCCTTACCCTAACCTAACTACCAGGGGAAGGCCCTCTGGCTCTCTCCCCACTCCGTGCCCTCTCTGGCACTGGGCTGCCCGATCCACACCCGGGATCCTCAGGCACCCACTCACAACTACCGGCTCCCAGAGCCCACCTGCGGCCTCACCTGGCCGACATCCTCACAGTGGTGGAGTGCCCAACCAACTACACACACTAACAGGCTACACGCCCAGCCATTTCCACAACACTAATGCACCCATCCACAACACCATTCTGCAACCGCACCACAAATGCCAATATCCAACCACAATTTACCTGTACCCTCTACCTAACACTTACACTACCCGCCCCGGGTACTCGTGAAAGGGGTCCACTCTTCCCCCATCCACACCTTCGCACCACGCACACCACTCCATACCACTTACTCCAACTCTCTCCACACACCTGTACTTGCACCCTGTGCTCTCACACCTGGTGCCACCTGCACCCTTCTCTCCCCAAGCGCATTCGCGCTGATCCACACACTCACTACTCATACACGGCTCCACACACCTGTCCAGTTGCACACCTGTGCAATCACACCTGTTCAATTCTCACACACACGGCATCATCTCAGCTAACTACTCCCTTCTGAAACTTGCGCTTCCCAGTCGTCCCTTTAACTATTGCGCTCCCTCGTCATTATAATCCACACTAATCTACCTGCGTCCCCACTACAGGTATCAGTCACTAACTAAACCTTAACGTTACCTACTGTCATCTTCGCTAGATCCCTACACACCATATCCTAACCCACCCGGGCTAGTTTTCACTGCCATACACCCCCATAGCTAGTGCTCCTTTGCCCCAACATGGGAAGGATGGTGGATTTGCCATCCCACCACATCGGGGGTCTCTCACTACCAATTTTGCACATCAAATTGCAACAAATTAAAAATTTGCCAATCATCTGCCAATCACTGTACCATTACCAATCATCACTCTGCCAATCCTTTGCCAATCATCAAATTTTGCTTTTCTCTAATTTTGGGTCCAAAACACTAACCTCATCACCCAGTCGACTCACTAATACCTCTCGGTGCGCCAATCCCTGTCCAAAGCCCGGCTTCGTAAAGCCAAGCAATGGGTGCTGGTTGTTTTGTGCCAGCGGGTGGATGCGTCCGGCATTCGGGGCAGGGACGGGGGCTTACCCGGGCCGAGATCCCACGCATCACCTCGGCGTGGAGCCATCCAATGTCCCGATCTCGACCTGCCGGCACGTCTCAACAAAACGTGGTCGCCATAACGACCCTTTCTATCGGGCTGCCAGCTCCGCCTAGTGGAGCCTGGACGCGGCCGTTCAAAGCGAGGCCCGGCACGCACCGAGGGCCTGCTTCGGCTAAAAGTCGACCTAACCTTTAACCCGGTCACCGTCGATGCTTCACCTGCTTGCTTACACCCCGCAGCCCGTTCCTTGCTCACACATCCAGCTGTGCCCATGCTCCTCGTACCCTTCCTTACACACCCAGGTACACCCATTCCACTCACAGCCTTGGTCACACACCTGACCACCGAACACTTTGGCACACATTCGTTGGTCGCACACCTCACCAATACACCGCTTCGCGCCCCCTCCTCGGTCACCTCCTCTGTGACAATCACAGGTGTGCCCTCATTCGCACACCCAACCACGTGCCTCACCACCAACTCCAGCGTGCATTCCCACTCACGCTCTACCATTCCAGGTGTGCATCCTTCCATCCCAGGTGTACATCCTCGCTCACCTGTCACAACTAACTCACGCTCCATGTCACTCTCACTACTTTCACCTCCACTCGTGACAACGCACTCACCCTTACTCTTGACAGCACACTCTTTCCTCATGCACCTGTCCGTCACACACCTTTCTCGCGCACACTCTCCCGTTACACCCTCTGTAACACTCACCACAGGTGGACACTCTTCCTTACTTCTGACAGCGCACTCTTTCCTCATGCACCTGTCCGTCACACACCTTTCTCGCGCACACTCCTGCGCACACTCTCCCGTCACACCCTCTGTAACACTCACCACCCCGCGCTTCCATGTGCCCCCTCGCACACGCGCTACGACCGACTCACTCTCGCCAGCACCCTCACTCCTTGGCACACACTTTTTCCTCACACACCCCAGAGTCGGACTTTCTCGCACACCTCCTCTTTCGCACACCAGACCTGTCGCACACTTCACCAACGGCCTCTCACGAACACCCGGGTCTATCTCGACCCCCAAGCTTTTTAAATCCCCTGGCGCATCATACGCACGACCATATTGGTCACCACTTACACCGGGTCCTCTTCCTCTTCGCTTCTCCTCCATCACCTGCGAATCCCTCATCCGGTTAATGAGCACATCATCACGATCCAAACACAGACTTTGGACCAATTCTTTTATCTCCTCTTTTATCTCTTTCTTATCCCCTCTCCGTCGCTTCTTAATTTCGCTCATCCCTTCTTCCACTTCTTCTAATTTGTGCTTCACTTCTTTTATTCCCTGGTTTGTCTCCTCAAGCTCGTCCTCCAAGGCTACCTTGACCGTTTCCATGTGCGTCCTTACCTGTCGGTCCTTCGTCTCCATTACCTCTATCACCTCGTCCAGCCTTGTTGTCAGTCCCTCACGTACCATCTGACATTCCCTCTTTGTCGCTATTAAGTCGTCTTTTAGTTCTTTCTGTGTCACTTTTAACCCTCCTAATACCGCAGTGTTCCTTTGAACCTGCTCCGTTAGTTCTTTTTGTCCCTCCGTCAGCTGTTCCACCTCCTGCGTCAGGACCTCTATGCCCCCCTGTAACTTTACAGTCCCCTTTCTCACCTCCTTCTCCATGTGCTCCCTACAGTGCCTCACCTCCTCGCGCACTCCTCCGACCTCCTCACTCACTCCTCTTCTGATCTGCTCTCCCATCACTTGCATCTCCTGCCCAGATGCCACCCTCATCTGCTCCATTTCCTCCCTGTGAGCATCCAGTTTGGTTTCTACCCCCATTCTGACCCCCTCTATCTGCTGCCCCATTTGGTTAACTTCCCTTTCCGCTTGGTCCCTCATGTCCCTCAATTTGCCTTCCATGGTGTTTTCTAACCCCTCTAACCCTTTTTGCATCCCTTCCATTTGATTCTCTTGAGCGGCCATTCTGTTTTCTACCCCCGTTAACCCAGTTTTCACTCCCTCTATCTGATTCTCCTGGGCAGCCATTCTATTTTCTACCCCCTCTAACCCATTTCTCACCTCTTTTATCCCATTGTCTAACCCCTCAAAATTTTTGTCTAACTTCCCAATTTTCTTGTCTAACTCCTCAAAATTATTGTCTAACTTCCCAATTTTCTTGTCTAACTCCTCAAAATTATTGTCTAACTTCTCACCGGTACCCCTCGCTTCGTCCCTCATTACCCCCAATTGCTCACTCCGAGCCCTCGCTTCGTCCCTCATTACCCCCAATTGCTCACTCCGAGCCCTCGCTTCGTCCCTCATTACCCCCATTTGGTTTCCCAAGTCATTCCTCAGGTCTTCACTTGTCTGGACCATGAGCGCCTTTATTTGTTCCATAAATAGGCCCCAATCCATCGGCGGCGCTGCTACGGTCGCGGGCGCGGTGACCAGCGAGGCGCCATTTTGTGCGTTTGCTACCCTCGCTGCTTCGCTCTCCTCATGTCCCTCATGTCCCTCAATTTGGTCCTGGACCGACCCTGCTTCACTCTCCCCTACCGGACCCCAGCCGTCTTGATCCGCCATAGCGCGACTTGCAAAATTCGAGTTTCGTAAAACAAAACAAATTTCGGCCGCTCCAAATTTTGACCAAATTTTTTTTTTTTTCCTCTATTCGTTTTTTTTTTTTTTTTTTCCTTCAAAATTTGGTCGGGCCTCGAATCTCACTCCCGACACCAATTGTTACAGACACGACTTTGATGTTAAAGTGGGCCGAGCGGAATGGCCGTCGTGTCCGCACAAATTACCACAAATTACCCGACTATACTCGACGTTGACGAGCCGCGCTATGCTGGCTCAATAGGAAAGAGAAGACACCCGGCTGGGTTATAATGACACAATACGACACCAGGGGTTCAGTTCTCAAGTATATTCGTACGGAAAAAGGTTAGATTACAGGGGCTAGAGGTATATTACAGGAAGACAGGCACTTAGACACACTCTTATATTAACCCCGGACAGACTACAGACAAACGGGACAAGGCTGACTCACACGGGGGTTGATGAAAAGGAAAGGCAGGTCGCGATGGCTCAAGGTGCACCTGGCTCAGGGACAGAATCACGTACGGTGGTGTCCAGAGATGCGTGAAGGTATCACAGCGCTTGTGGGTCGCGACTTTGGTCTCAAGCTGGGGAGGTCGCTCAGCGCTCGGGAGGGTGGCGTCTTTTCCTTCCAAGCTCGGGGCGCATCTCACGTCACATCCGGCGCGGGGCCGCGTATATCCGGCGGGGAGTGGCACGCCCTCGGCTCGTTAGCGCCGCCCCAGATGGCATCGGCCCATGGCTTCTCATTGGGTGCGGGGGTTACCGGCTCCGCCCTTGACGAGGGGCCGACAGGGAGCCCCTTCGTGGTAACCCCGTGGAGCGCGTGGTCAATGGTGGCTAACCGAGCCGGAAGGAGGACGCCCACTCCCCATGCCGTCACCGCGCCGCCCCCCTCTTTTGTTGTTGTTGTTGTTGTTTGGGGAAGAAGATGGGAGGAGGTATGGGGAGGTCCTAAACTTCCTAACAGGTGCCATATAATCACATTCTGGTGCAACGAAGAGTCATAATTAATGGAAACAAGTCCTTAACTGACATAGATTAAGAATAACTAGCAAGATGTCCTATAATTGTCTACGTGTGGTGCGGGGGACCTGGGCACGACATTTAATGGGGGGATGAAGGGGAAGATCGGCTCTAATGGGTGTTGTTTACAGACAATGGGACTAGGGAATGGGGTAAGGGAGAGTTGGGGAGTATCGGAGAAAATAGGGGAATATTTACAAGCGGATATGGAGGCCAAATTCCATATTCGCAACAATATATTTTTTGGCCTAATATATTGGTGATGGAGAAATTACACAACAGTTTGAATTACGTAAAGAAAGAACAAATCAGAAAAGATCAATTAATCGTGGTTGCAGATGCACAACCCTGTTGCGCTTCCACAACAATGTGTAGTACCTTCTGATCTTGCTCAGAGTCAGCTTTATGTGTGGAAACTTTTCCTTAAACGTTCCATTCATGTCTTTCTTCAGGTCTGATGGCTTCACATACGCTATAATGGTCGTCTGGGGGAGTCAGCACGGAATCAGTTAAACAGCATTCACAAACTAATTAGGTTTGTGACAAGATGTACAAAATAACTTAAAAGTCTCTTGATAACTTGACTTGACTTAAAGTCTGTGGTTAAGAAACATTTGGCATTGCTCATTTTGGTGGGTCTATGATTGGCAAGCACTTATTATGTGATGTGTTTCAGCCAATCGTGAAAAATAATGGAACCGCCTTCCTAAATTCGTAAAAGCATTCGTCTGTGCGAGCTGTTTTACAGCTGACCATGAAGGAAGGGAACAGGTGAACACGCTTATGCTTGCCACATGGCCACTGTGGGTCGTCCAACAGCTCAGGGTTATAGTCGAAGACTTCCATCGAATCCGAGGTCGAGAAGGGCCGTACAGCTCCAGAACATTCTGTTTCACAAGCACAGAGCCTCACATCAGCATAATTGATCATGATTCATCATAATTGTGATGAACAATCTTAAAAACACCAAACTTGAGCGAAGTTGATGGCATACCATCGCAAATCCCCACACTTCCCACCTAAAGCAAAGTTTATTGATGGCAAAACATTCCACCAGGAATGACCCAATCTCAAATTTTTAGTTTATTTTTTCCCATTTTGACCCATGTGTGTGTGGGGGGGAAGAGGGGGGGAGGTTCATCAAAACACGATTGGTTCCAGATATGCATAAAACTTTTTTATGGTAGACGTTGCGCTTCAAGCCTCCCCGGTCTACAGATAGGAGTCACTGACAAACATCAAGGCCTTAATGATGAATCGCAGAGGGGATCCAGGCAGTTTGGAAAGAAAGAAACTGCTGCTCCAAGAGACCCACTACCAAAGCTGAGGATACCATTCTGGATTTCCGTCATATCACTAATGTTACATGTTGCCTGCACCGTTATTAATTCAGTCTGCCCGTTCGCATGTCTTCTTGTGCATTTCATATGTGCTTTTGCATCAAGTGTTGCATCCCCAGGTCTCATGGGTGTTTGTGGGCCTTATCCATAAAACTCATTCTGTTGCTCTACATCAGTCATGCTCCCAATTTCCCCTTTCTTTCACCAACCTACACACCGACACTGAAAAAAAAAAACTCCACAACTTCCTCCATTTACCACAATCATCCCACTCGCACCAACATGTCATAGGCTTGCAAACCAACATGTCCCGTTGCTGTCTTGCAGGCTACAGCACAGTTTTCTTTGGCCTTTCAGCTGCTCTTCTCTCCACATGTTGTGTATTCCTGATATTTTCATGAAACCCGATTAACAATGAACGTGGCCTCAGAGCCGTTCACCCCTCCGTGCCAGTCCCTCACACATTTTTACACCATGCCTGTGTGTTTCCTCTCCCTGCCAGCATCCTCCCACTGCTCCTCAGCTTCTGTTCTCCCCCACTCCCACCACCTTCCCTAATAGTGTGTAACAACATTTGAAGTCTGCATTCCAAAAACACATCTCTCCATATAGATCATCACTGTTACTTGGAGTTTTTACAACGTCGCCCATTGGGCAGAGCTGTCTAGAACAGTGTTTGTCCGTCTGTATGTATGTATGTATGTATGTATGTATGTATGTATGTATGTATGTATGTATGTATATATATATATATTGTTGCGGATATGAGGACTGTATTTTTTTTTGATTGTGTGCCTTATTATTATTATTATTGTTATTCTGCGCCCCCTGCCTCCGGAGCTGTGTAAAGGTCAAAGGGCGTCCCATAATTAGTCCACAAGCATACACGTCAGCCAAATAAAAGAATACCCCTGTTCGATAGTTATATCTTATTCTGTGTTTTAGGGTAAGGCTGTGTCTCCCATTAATTGAAGTACTCCATTGCACCAGTGAAAGAGATAGATTCCCTTCATTCCCATTCCCCCTTTTCGTCGTTTGGCAATTACCTCCCCTCCAATAACGCCATTGACCACGAGGCAGGGTCGGAGAAGAAAGGCGTGTCTCCACCTTGTCATAGAGGGGAGGAGTGAGCCAGCCCCACTCGACCAACCATGAGCCAGGGGTTTGGCTAGAGAGGGCGGAGGAAGAGCGATCGGGGAGGTTCGCAAAGGTTGAGGGGCGGGGCCTATATAACCCACAGCGCGACGCTCCCCAAGCAGTCGAGTCGAGCTTTGAAGAAGAAAGAGAGGCGCTGAGAGGAGGGAATGAGCAGGCGTGACCGCAGCTAAAATCCGCAGTGCGACGCTCCCAAAAGAGAAGCTGAGACAAGCTTTGAGAGATGAGCTTTTACCGGCAGACAAAAGGGAGCCCAAGCCGTTGAGAAGAGAGAGGGTCCAAGAAGCAGAGCTGAGTTGTGTGGTTTTGGTCGTCAGTGGTTGCGTTGTGGTGGTCAGTGGTTGCGTTGGTTGCGTTGAGTTGTCGGTGGTGAGGAGTGATTGGATCAAGAGAACATAGAGAACATCCAAGGAGAGGACATCCCAGAAAGCACAAAGCCTGTTGTAATCCTGGAAAAGCAGCGGCGGCCACAGCAGCAACAACACCCAACAGCCGCTTGGGGCCTGGACGGCGGTTTTGAGCAGGGCTGCGAAGGAACGGCGGCTGCTAAACGCGCCGATCGTGCTGCACAATACAGCTCCAAGCCATCCTCTCCTTCCAGCCAATTCCTATCATCATTCCCCGTGTGAGTCGTCTTTGTTTGTTCTGTCCTGGGTAGGTAATTAAGTCTGTATAAGCTAGTATTTTCCCTGTGTCTCTAAAAGCTTCTGTATATTATTTTCTTATCTTTCCTTCTCCTTGGTTATGTTGAGCCTGTAAATAGTAAATAAATTTAGTAGTATTTTCAACCCTTTTCTCGTCTTCTTATTCCTTTTTCTTTGCATTCGTCGTTTTAGTCTTTTCCAGATTGGGCAGCTGCGGTGCGATACGGCCAAAGTTTGGGGTGAATCGGGTGAGTTGGGGAAGAGTCGGGGAACAACTGTTCGGTCGCGGAGCCTTCGCTCGGCAAACAACATCCTTAACCGCGTACCGTAACAAATTGGTGTCAGGAAGTGAGATTGGACCCGAAGCGCGCTTAACGCGCTCAAAATTACAAAGTACCGAAATTGCTTTTGTTTTACAAAACCCGAATTTTGAAATCGCGCCATGGCTGGTCAAGGCGACGGGATGCCGGTGGGAGAGATAGACGGGGTAGAATCGACCCAGGACCTCGGGGAAATGTATGTCGATGAAAGAGAGGAGGAGAACATTGGCAATGTGGTTGAGGGGGTTTCAGGCGCGCAAAAAGGCGCCTCGCACGAGCGCGCGGTAGCCGAGCCCGCTGTATCAGCGGGCTTTAACATGCAGCCGTTTGACATGCAGCAGTTCATGGCACGGTTTAGCGAATACATGGCAGAGTCGAAGTGCGACAACGAAAAAAGAGCCAGAGAAATGGGGCGGCAAAGTTACAAGGGGGCATAGAAGATCTGACGGAGGAGGTGGAACAGCTGACAGAGGGACAGACGGAGTTAGTGGAGCAGGTTCAAAGGAACACTGCAGTACTCGGAGGGTTAAAGGCGACACAAAAAGAAATTAAAAATGACTTGATAGCGACACAGAGGCAATGTCAGATGGTACGTGAGGGACTGACAATGAGGGTGGACGAGGTGACAGAGATAATGGAGACGAAGGACCGAGAGGTGAGGACGCACATAGAAACGGTTAAGGTGGCGTTAGAGGAAGAGAACTTGAGGAGACGCACTGGGGAATAAAAGAGGTGAAGCAAAAATTAGAGGAAGTGGAAGAAGAGGTGAGTGAAATTAAGAAGAGACGGACAGAAACTAAGAGGGAAATAAAGGAGGAGGTAATGGAATTGGTACAAGGTCGGTGCTCAACTCATGATGTGCTGCTCACTAACCAAATAAAGAGTTTGCAGGTGGAAAAAGAGGTGCGGAGACGAGGTGCCAAGGTGAGTGGCGATATAATCGGAAATGTACATGATGTGAGGAAAGCTTCAGTCGGCTTGGGGATTGGTTTGGATCCGGGTGTTCGTGAAAGACAGTTGGTGAAGTGTGTGACAGGTCAGGTGTGCGAAAAAAGAGGTGTGCGAGAATGTCCGACCATGGGGTGTGTGAGGAAAAAGTGCGCGCCGACCAGTGAGTGTGCTGTCGAGAGTGAGTCGGTCGTAGCGCGTGTGCGAGGGGGTACATGGAAGCGCGGTGTGGTAAGTGTTACGGAGGAAGTAACGAAAGAGTGTGCGCAAGAGGATGCGCGAGAACGGTGTGTAACGGACAGGTGCATGGGGAAAGAGTGCACTGTCAAGAGTAAGGGGGAATGCACGCCTGCGGTGAGTGTTACAGAGGATGTAACGAGAAAGTGTACGCCTGTCGTGAGTGTTACAGAGGATGTAACGGGAGAGTGTGCGCAAGAGTGTGCGCGAGAAAGGTGTGTAACGGACGGGTGCATGAGGAAAGAGTGTGCTGTCGAGAGTAAGGGTGAGTGCGCTGTCAAGAATGGAGGTGAGAGTAGTGAGAGTGACACGGAGCGTGAGTTGGTTGTGACAGGTGAGCGAGGATGTACAGCTGGAATGGAAGGATGCACACCTGGAATGGTAGAGCGTGTGTGGGAATGCACACTTGAGTTGGTCGTGAGGCACGTGGTTGGGTGTGCGAGTGAAAGCACACCTGTGATTGTCACAGAGGAGGTGACCGAGGAAGGGGCGCGAAGAGGTGTGTTGGTGAGGTGTGCGAGCGACGAATGTGTGCCAAGGTGTTCGGTGGTCAGGTGTGTGACCAAGTCGGTGAGCGGAATGAGTGTACCGAGGTGTGTAAGGAAAAGGTACGAGGAGCATGGGAACAGCTGGAGGTAGTAGCAAGAAAGGGGTAGCGTATGCGTGTAAGCATGCAGGTGAGACATCGACGGTAACCGGGTTTGCGGTTAGAGCGACTTATAGCCGAATCGGGCCCTCGGTGCGTGCCGGGCTTCGCGTGCCGCGAGAACCAGCGGGGATCCGAGCCACAGCGGGTTCGAAAGGACCGCCGTACGCGATCCACGCTGTGCCTCGCTTGGAACGGCCGCGTCCGGGCTCCACTAGGCGGAGCGGGCAGCCCGATAGGAAGGGTCGTCATGGCGACCACTTTTTATTGAGACGTTCCGGCAGGTCGAGATCGGGCAATTGGATGGCTCCGCGCCGAGGTGGTGCGTGGGATCTCGGCCCGGGTAAGCCCCCGTCCCTGCCCCGAATGCGGACCGTATCCAGCCGCTGGCACAAAAGAACCCGCGTTCATTGCTCGGCTGTACGAAGCCGAGCTTTGGAAGGGAATTGGCGCACCGAGAGGATCTAATAAGTAGACGGGTGATGAGGATAGTGTTTTAGCCCCGAAATTAGAAAAAAGCAAAATTTGATGATGGTACGGTGATTAGCAGTAAATGACAAATTTTTGAATTGTTGGATTTGGACGAGCGAAATTGACAGTAGGACCTCCCCGATGTGGTGGGATGGCAAATCCACCATCCCTCACAGGGGGGGGGGGCAAAGGAGCACTAGTTTATGGGGTTGATGGCAGTGAAAATTAGCCCGGGTGGGTTAGGATATTGTGTGTAGGGCCCTAGAAGATGACATTAGGTAACGTTAAGTTTAGATAGTGACTGATACCTGTAGTGGGGACGCAGGTAGATTAGTGTGGATTATAATGACGAGGGAGCGCAATAGTTTAAAGGGACGACTGGGAAGCGCAAGTTTCAGAGGGGAGTAGTTAGCTGAGATGATGCCGTGTGTTTGGGGATTGAACAGGTGTGATTGCACAGGTGTGCAACTGAACAGGTGGATGGAGCAGTGTATGAGTGAGTGATGGTGATGTGTATTGTGATGACCAAATGGTCCAGGAAGAAAGGAGGGTGCAGGTGGCACCAGGTGATTGTACAGGTGTGCAACAACAGGTGTATGTCGCTATGTGGAATAAATGGTAGTGTGGAATAAGTGGAGTATTGGAATGGATGGTCGTGGAGTGAGTATGGTGGAAACGATGGAGTGGAGTGGGTGGTGCGAAGGTGTGAATGGGGGAAGAGTGGACCCCCATCACGAATACCCGGGGCGGGTAGTGTAAGTGTTAGGTATAGGGTATAGGTAAATTGTGGTTGGATATTGGCATCTGTGGTGCCGGTGACAGAATGGTATTTGGATGGGTGCATTAGTGTTGTGGAAATGGCTGGGCGTGTAGCCTGTTAGTGTGTGTAGTTGGTTAGGGCGCTCCACCACTGTGAGGATGTCGGCCAGGTGAGGCCGCAGGTGGGCTCTGGGAGCCGGTAGCGTTGTTGTGGATGGGGCCCGAGGATCCGGAGGACGGACCCGGGTAGCCCAGTGCCAGAGGGCACCGAGTGGGGTGACAGAGCCAGGAGGGGCCTTCCCCAGTAGATAGGTTAGGTTAAGGAGCAGGTAAGCTCGGGTGGCAACTACAGTGGTGGAGGTGTGCAGGTGGGTAGACCTGCTGGGAGAGCTACACGTCGCAACCCAGAAATTGTGCGAGGGCACCGGGAGATGAATCGGGGGAGTGAGACCCCAAATTGAGAAGCACCACAGTTTGGTCAATGGGAATTGGTTTTTAGAACCCATAGTGTAAGTTGGCCAATGGATTCGCAGGGAGAGACCCCGGGTAGTGTAAAGTGTGTTAAGGTCATTTAGAGGATAGTTAGGATTGGAGTCTCCTCGCACCATCTGCATCCACTCACCTGAGATGAGGTAACTCCACACCATGCCATGTTTTATTATTTTTCATTAATGCAAATGTTTTGGATTGTGAGACGCATCATGACGTGGGTGTGACATTGTGCTTTGTTGTTCCATCTCTTCCTCCTTATGAGGATTGATGACGAATTGGGTGATAGCAAATTTTGGATAGTGGGGGAGTGAAGACGAATTTGGTATAAGGGAAATAAGGGGAAGACGTGACAGTAGCGACGGATTGGTAATGTGTAGATTTTTGTACATATGGGGTAAGGGCAAGGGTAGTGTAGGTGACAGGGGGGTGACGTACGGTAGGGACGAGCTTTCTCATTTCGCTCTCCGTACGCATTTCGCCTTGCATTGCCTTATTGACGTGTACCCTTGTGACCTTACCCCTCGCTCATTTCTCTTGTCCCCCTTTTGTCTCCCACATGACCTGTGCGCCATGGGGCGCCGAGGGGAGCGTGCGTGAGTCGGCCATTGTGCGCCCGGAACTCTCAGAACCAGCTGTCTGCATCGATGCACCACATTATGGGCCACATGTCTGTGGCCGAGCACCACTTATGGACCCCATGGGTTGGGGCATGGCCCCTCTGCTGGAACCAGCCATGAGGGCCCGAAATCTTGCTGGCGGACCTTGGCCACAGGGCACCGATGCCCCACAGGTGAACCACGCGTAGTCGGCCCTGTGGGCCATAAATAAAATAAATAAAATGGACACGTTTGGGCAAGCTTTATTGCAAATAGGCCGCCAGTAAGAAAATGAAAGAAAGACAACAACTGGAAGACAATAATAATAACCAGCAGAGGGAGCCGAAGAGCAAGAGATCACCTGCAGGGTTAGGGGTTGTTGATTTATTTTTTTATTCTTGAACAGTGATGACTGCACCGATTGGTGCTTGGGTGTGTATTGGTGCGTTTTTGGGTGCTTTAATGGTGCATCGATGCAGAGCAGACTGTCTCCCCCCCAGAAAGAACAATCACAGGTCCTGGGTTAGTCTTGTAAATAAAAATAGCGTCATTGTAAATAATGCTCCCCACCGTCAGTGTGTAGTTTGAAGACAATTCCGCAATTCGGTTAACTGTGGGCGTAAGTCTGTTAGGCAGGGTGCAATGGAGCAGCGGGACACATTTATTTATGTTTTAAAACTGTCGCACTCAGGGTCAGGTTAAAAGTAGAGGGAACTACACCTACGTGTCACACTAAATAAAAGTTGTAGGCCCGGGACGTGCCTAAGAGGAGGAGGGTGCAGTGTTGCGGATATGAGGACTGTATTTTTTTTTGATTGTGTGCCTTATTATTATTATTATTGTTATTCTGCGCCCCCTGCCTCCGGAGCTGTGTAAAGGTCAAAGGGCGTCCCATAATTAGTCCACAAGCATACACGTCAGCCAAATAATAGAATACCCCTGTTCGATAGTTATATCTTATTCTGTGTTTTAGGGTAAGGCTGTGTCTCCCATTAATTGAAGTACTCCATTGCACCAGTGAAAGAGATAGATTCCCTTCATTCCCATTCCCCCTTTTCGTCGTTTGGCAATTACCTCCCCTCCAATAACCGCCATTGACCACGAGGCAGGGTCGGAGAAGAAAGGCGTGTCTCCACCTCGTCATAGAGGGGAGGAGTGAGCCAGCCCCACTCGACCAACCATGAGCCAGGGGTTTGGCTAGAGAGGGCGGAGGAAGAGCGATCGGGAAGGTTCGCAAAGGTTGAGGGGCGGGGCCTATATAACCCACAGCGCGACGCTCCCCAAGCAGTCGAGTCGAGCTTTGAAGAAGAAAGAGAGGCGCTGAGAGGAGGGAATGAGCAGGCGTGACCGCAGCTAAAATCCGCAGCGCGACGCTCCCAAAAGAGAAGCTGAGACAAGCTTTTAGAGATGAGCTTTTACCGGCAGACAAAAGGGAGCCCAAGCCGTTGAGAAGAGAGAGGGTCCAAGAAGCAGAGCTGAGTTGTGTGGTTTTGGTCGTCAGTGGTTGCGTTGTGGTGGTCAGTGGTTACGTTGGTTGCGTTGAGTTGTCGGTGGTGAGGAGTGATTGGACCAAGAGAACATAGAGAACATCCAAGGAGAGGACATCCCAGAAACCACAAAGCCTGTTGTAATCCTGGAAAAGCAGCGGTGGCCACAGCAGCAACAACACCCAACAGCCGCTTGGGGCCTGGACGGCGGTTTTGAGCAGGGCTGCGAAGGAACGGCGGCTGCTAAACGCGCCGATCGTGCTGCACAATACAGCTCCAAGCCATCCTCTCCTTCCAGCCAATTCCTATCATCATTCCCCGTGTGAGTCGTCTTTGTTTGTTCTGTCCTGGGTAGGTAATTAAGTCTGTATAAGCTAGTATTTTCCCTGTGTCTCTAAAAGCTTCTGTATATTATTTTCTTATCTTTCCTTCTCCTTGGTTATTTTGAGCCTGTAAATAGTAAATAAATTTAGTAGTATTTTCAACCCTTTTCTCGTCTTCTTATTCCTTTTTCTTTGCATTCGTCGTTTTAGTCTTTTCCAGATTGGGCAGCTGCGGTGCGATACGGCCAAAGTTTGGGGTGAATCGGGTGAGTTGGGGAAGAGTCGGGGAACAACTGTTCGGTCGCGGAGCCTTCGCTCGGCAAACAACATCCTTAACTGCGTACCGTAACAATATATATATATATATATATATATATATATATATATATATATATATATATATATATATATATTGTTGCAGGTATGAGAACTGTGTATTTTTTTTTATTGTGTGAATTGTTATTATTGTTTATTCTGCGCCCCCCTGCCTCCGGAGCTGTGTAAAGGTGAAAGGGCATCCCATAATTAGTCCACAAGCATACACGTCAGCCAAATAATAGAATACCTCTGTTTGATAGTTATCTCTTATTATGTGTTTTTAGAGTAAGGCTGTGTCTCCCATTAATTGAAATACTCCATTGCACCAGTGAAAGAGATAGATTCCCTTCATTCCCACTCCCAACACTTCCATTCCCCCCTTTTCATCAATTGCAATTCGCATTGCCAACTGCATGTTGGGCGGTTTTCCCTTCATCCGCCATTGACCACGAGGCAGGGTTGGGGAAGAAAGGCGGGTCCCCACCTCGTCAGAGAGGGGAGGAGTGAGCCAGCCCCACTCGACCAACCATGAACAAGGGGTTTGGCTTGAGAGGGCGGGGAGAGAACGTTTGGGGGAGGTTCGCAAAGGTTGAGGGGCGGGGCCTATATAACCCACGGCGGGGGTGTTCCCAGGGGAGATGCACTTTGAGTTGAGACAAGGAGGGACGAAAAAGAGCTGGGTCATCAGAGCAAGAGCGCGTAAGGAGGAGAGAACCCGTCACGCCAGACCCCCCCACCAGCGCATCGGCTCCACCAAGCAGCTCCGACCCGTGATCCCGCGCACACGACAGGCCCGGTGGCATCAGCGGCCGTCGAGGTCCAGCCCGACGTCCCGTGCGGGATCAAGCTCCAGCCAGCTCCGTGC
Organism: Myxine glutinosa; assembly: GCF_964187855.1. NCBI lineage: Eukaryota > Metazoa > Chordata > Myxini > Myxiniformes > Myxinidae > Myxine > Myxine glutinosa. The sequence goes on from NC_136273.1 coordinate 27,859,882, forward strand.
CGTCCCCCCCCCCCCTCCAGCCACACACCTCCTTCCAGCAATCCACTCTGCAATTCCCCGCGTGAGTCAGTGTCTTTGTTTGTTCTGTCCTGGGAATAAGTTAAGTCTGTAGGTAAGCTAGTATTTGCACTGTGTCACCTGCGTCTTATGTGTTGTAAATAAACCTTGATTGCTCCTTTTTTTTTTTGCTTGTGTAAATAATAAATCCCATTACTCGTCTGTACGTCTTCTCGTTTTATTCCTTTTCCTCTTAGCATTCGTCGTTTTAGTCTTTTCCCTCATTGAGCAGCTGCGGTGCGATCCGGCCAACGTTTGGGCGGGATCGGGTTCTAATCGGGGAGTAACTGTTCGGACGCGGTAATACCAACCGCTCGGTAAAATAACATCTAAAACCGCGTCTGCAACAATATATATATATATATATATATATATATATATATATATATATGTATGTATGTATGTATGTATGTATGTCCCCTTAAACGTATACAAATCAGAGCTGATAATCTGGTCACATGACAGGGTGATGTGATTACGTCTGATGTCATTACGGCGGTGCTGCGGCTGACTCTCCAAGCACTGCCATTTTAATTTGAATGTCGTTCAGGTCGAACATATCGTCGAACCTGTCATATATCACAATCGCCATGATCTACCTTTACGTTTTTCATTCAGTGTGAAACACAAACAAACCGATTGTTAAAATGACCATCAAATATCGAAAGCATCGGCGTTACGTCTCTTTCAACAATATGTCTCTTCCAACAATATGGTAAGTATAGGCCTTAGGCGCTATGACTCACCATCCGCTTTGGACAAATTAAACCCAGGTTTCTTAATACAGATCTCCACACATGGCTTGCGGATTTCCTCTCTGATCGTAATCAACGTGTGGCCCTGAATGGATTTCTCTCATATCCCCTTCCTGTTCAGGCTGGAGTTCCCCAAGGCAGTGTTCTGGGCCTTGTGCTTTTTCTGGTCTTCATCAATGATCTCTCCGACTCTCTGGAAAATCCTCTCTATCTCTTTGCTGATGACTCCACTCTCTGCCGCTCCATACCTCATCCCTCAGATCGGCAGTCTGCAGCCTCCTCACTCTCTGCAGACCTGGACAAAATCACAGACTGGTCAAACAAGTGGAACATGTCTTTCAATCCTGACAAATCTCACACTCTCACTATGTCTCTAAGAAAAGACCGACTGGACAACCCTCCCATCTAATTTCTCAACAATCCTCTCAAAGGCGTTCTGTCACTCAAGCTTTTGGGTCTCACTATCTGCCATAATCTTTCCTGGGAAAACCACATTTCCAAGCTGGCCTCCAAAGCCAGTCGCCGACTGAGCATCCTCCGTCGTGCGAAGTCCTTCCTTGCCACACCTGAGCTCCTCACCACATACAAGGCTTTCATCCGCAGTTTGATGGAGTTCTGCTCCCCCCTCTGGGCTGGTGCTCCTGCCTCACATCTAGCTCGGCTTCACGCTGTAGAAACCAAAGCTTTCAGAATCATTGGAATCTCCCATGATGAAGCTGATTCTGAAGGCCTTTCACTCTCTCACCGCAGGCAGGTTGGTGGTCTTTCTCCAGCTGAGCTCCCCCAGCTCTATCTGTACTCTGTCACCCAAATATCCCTTCAGGACGCACAAGATCTGCCAGCAACCCTTTCCTGGTGAAACTTCCAAAATCGAGACTCTCTGCTCAACTTCACTCTCATTCCTCTTTTTTCCCATCTCTGGAACAAACTCCCACACTCTTTTAATCCCACTCCTCCCGCCCGACCTTATGACACCTACTGGGACCCAAAAACGTTCCACAAAAGGTTATTATATTTCCTTTTGTAAAATATGCAACTATAATGGTTACTAATCTTACGTGCTCCTCCCCGACCCCCTGGTCACGGTGTACCTCTGAGCCCCGAAATGAGTCACGGCAGAAAAATATGTTATCCTGTGTCAAAAATCAATGGTGAAACCACACCAATTGCAAATAATACAAACACCAATAAATACAAACAAATATTGTATTAAAAATCACACAAGAATAACAGTACAATAATAATAGTAATCAAGAGTACAATCAATATATCTCCTATGATGGTACCATCAGCTAGTACAAGGTAACTCACTGTGCTCCAAGTGAGTGCAAAAAGTACATTCCCCAATGTCTCTATATTCCCGACTTCGAGCTCAGAGCCGATCCCCTCCAGTGATCATCGGAACGATGTCGAATCAAAGCCAGAATCTCGTTCAGATGACAGGCACAGTCACGCCACCCAAAACGGCACAAAGGCGCACGCAGCCAAAGCAGAGAAAAGGGTCACGCGGTTAAAGCGGCACAAAGGCGCACTCACGGCGACTGGGAAATCCAAAGGCGCTCTCCAGGTATGAACTTTCACTGTTCACAGTCGGCGAGCCGCAAAGTAATTGTCAGAAGCCTCGGTGCGCACACACACCACAGATACGTCTGAAAGCGGTGGAAACGGCTGACGAAGCAAGGAAAGTTTGCTCGATGCGCAAAGCGCGCGAGTCAAAATAGCCGACGGCTCGCCCTCGAGTCGCAACGACCCGGCGATGATTCTTCGGAATCTAACGCCAAACCTGACACGCAGGATGATCAGTCACAGCGATAACAACTTTATCGCAGGAATCCTTTTTCCCAGGAAACCCAAAGTGCGTGACTCTTGCTCGACAACGTTCGTTGCAGACCGCAAAGCAACCAGCTTCTTCTCCGACTCTCTCGCTCCGCCTTTTTTTTTTCTCCTTCCGCTTCGTCATCGTCCGGTTCCGGTTTCATTTAAAACATTAACCTTTATACCTTTTGACAACAATAACCGTCATTTCCCTCAAACCACAGTAATAATAATACATGGAACCAGAAATGTTTCAAGTGGATGAAAATCACAACAATGGAAGTGATGAATCCGTAACACTAAACGTTGTCCCCCTGTCATGTGACCAAATCCTCAGCTCTGATTGGTGGACGTTTGTGAGCGACATACATACATACACCGGACGGACAGTCAAACGCTGAACCAGACGGCATTGCCTTAAGGGCTACTATTTGTAACCATCAAACTAATGTGTGGCTTTGAGCTTCCACAGATGTGTTAGGAAGCACAGACATCTTAATATACGAGGTACAAATGCTTACACAAACAAATCAAGGTACCTGTATTAATGCAGAGTGAAGCTGGTATGGATTTTCCTGCAAAGGTATCAAGGCTCGCTGGCCAGACCACAGTGGGGGACTGTTCAAAAACGCTGTCCTCCCTAGCCAGCAGTCCAACTCTCAGCAGGGCATGTGTTGGGTACAGGAGCTTCGCATAGGAGATTGACTGAGTACAGAGCGGCAAGAAGGGGAGCAGCACAATAGTGATTTGCAATTTGGAATAAAATGACGTTTTGTGTACGGAGTTACCTACGCAGGATATTATGTCAGAATTCTTATTTTATGTCGATGACAGTGAGTAGAACAATCTTTGGCACAAATGACATCTTTAAGGCATCGTAGCATGTATTCTAAAAGATGGCAGAAAAGGTTAAAAAAAAAAAAAAAATACAATAATGAATGTTTCATGACACTTAATTGTCGTTATGAGAATGCTTTGTTCCTTGCTATAATTTGAAGAACCACAAGATGACATGGATAAGACTCAAGCAAGCTTACTTTGCCATCTGCTCCAAGTTCCACTCCCTCGAGTCCGACCACCATGTCTGTGGACATGGAGTGTCCACCAGAGTGATGTCTTTGCCTCACACTGTCCAACTTCAGCTCCCTGCTCATAATATCCAAAAAGACAAACATGTAAGTAAATTTGCCAAACTCGGCTTTACAATTCAACAATCATTATAAGTTCAATTACAAGCAAAAAACAAGAAAGAGCAATCAGAGATTGCAGACCCTCGCCTGGATGTGTTTTTAGTGGTTTTTAAGGCTTTTGTGTTAAAACAAATATGACGGCCGAACCGCATGACCGATGACGTCATCATTTTTTTTTTCTCCACCAATTTATCCCTAGATGATGCTCAAGAAATTTCATCTTGACTGGATGAAGTTTTGTAGTTGTCGAATTATGACGTCATAATGGAGGAACCCATGACATCATCATTAACATATATTATTCCCCATGGAGAGTTCTTTACAATGAGCCATGTCTCTTTTTTTTATATGCAACACTTTCAGAGATATGGAGGTGCAAAAAATTTTCGGTTTTTCCAAGATGGCACCCATACCACGTGACCTATAATGTCATTATCATTAAAAAAAATTCCATGGGAGGAGGTGCACCTATAGTGAAAATTTCCTGGCAATCGGACCAATTGTTTGAACATTTGGTTTTGTATCTCACTGATAGGCCGGATCTGGATTCAAACCTGAACCAAAATCGAATCGGCTTGTTCTTGTCACATACCCAACTCGTCCACAACTTTTATAAATATCTATATAATATTCTCCGTAGGTGATTCTGTCTGTCTGTGAGTCTGTCCGGGGATGTGGCTACACCCGGTCTGGGAGGGGGTTCAAAAACAAATCACCACCATTTTGTTTGCTCACATCGCTTTGGGGCCTCTTTTGTTAGGCCTTTGTCTTGCTCTCTCTCTCAGTTTTATTTCAACTCTAATTCGATATATCATTTCATTTTTCAAAGTCGCTAACATGATTTTAGACTCGGTTGAAAAAAACGGGAATAAAATTCGATGAACGTTACCGTTTACAGAACAAAATGCATTTTCGAAGGCCTGTAACATAAAGACCATTGAGACTCTCTCACTGCTTTATCGCGACTCTAATTCACCATCTGATTTAATTTCTATCGATGGGTTTACACTCGGTTTCAGCAATAATTGAGAAAATTCATGCACACACAGGAAATTGCTGAGACTTTTTAGAAATTTGCGGCACGGTATATCGTACATCGCCTAAAATAACAGAAGGGAAAAGGCCGAGATGTATTGAAAATTCGCGGCGGACTTTTCCATTTGATGACAGTCGTCACGATGAAATGTTTAATTTAGACGTAGTCACAATAAAAAGTCAACAATGTGAGGAGAGGGGCGGAGCTTCGTTCACGTATCGCCATAGACGGGAAATTGCTCCAATTCATTCGAATTTCATTCATCATTATTATATGGCAGTAAAGGTAATCCTGTTTAAACTTCCATTCATTCCATCGATGTTTTTTGTTTTTTTTGGCACGAGTTTTCAAGGCTGAATCGTGTTCACATCCAGGATTAATAAACAAACTCCATTTCACGTGTGCATGGATATGTAATTCACATATGTAAAATAAATAAATAAACACAGACGGGAAATTGCCGAGAGATATTTTTTCGTTCTTATTTTATAAGCTATGTGCACGTACACTTTCAAGAAGTTTATTTGAAATCTTTAATTTAAAAAATGTCATTTTGTATACAACAACAACAGGCATTTTAAGGCCATTTTCCCTGCTAGAGCAGAGGTTAGCCTTGCGGGCCCCATGACAATCTTCTCCATTTTGCCCTATTTTCTACATCTCCCCTTGTTAACCCCCTTGCCCTCATTTCTTCTTCCACCACCTTTAGCCAAGTCTTTCCCGGTCTTCCCCGTCCTCTACTTCCTTCTACATTCATTTCCATTACTCTTCGCAACCAGTCACTTCCATCCTTCCTCAACACATGACCAAACCATCTCAACCTGTTTCTCTTCACAGCATCCATCACAGGCTCTATTCCCTTCATAGACTTTATTCCCTCCACAGACTCTCTTTTGTATGTTGTAACGAAAAGAGTAACTTTGGTTTTAGCAAGACAGGTGTAATGTAATGTTCTTCTACACCGCCCGAAAGACTTTTTTCCCAGGAACTTTTCCATTTGAGCTGTATTCTTTATATAGTCGGAATGTTTCATTATTTAGACGTAGTCACAATAAAAAGTTGCAATTAGGTACTCTGCATGTGGGGAGAAGGGCGGGGCATCATTTACGTGTAGCCACTCGCGTTTGTAAATGCTATCTCCAAATGCTATCTTCCAGAAGGCCAACCATCACTGCAACACTCCACCGATCTGGGCTTTATGGCAGAGTGGCCAGACGGTAGAACTCGGTGAAAGACACATGAAAGCCTGATTGGAGTTTGCAAAAAAGCACCTAAAGGACTCTCAGACTGTGAGAAACAAGATTCTGTGGCATTATGTACTTTATCGTTTGGCATCATGTACTTTATGATGTTATGCACTATACTATACTACTCTCTTATGAAAGGAAATTCCACTGTTTCTCCTCCTTCGGTTGGTACAAGCTTTCCGGTATCTTTCAAGTACTTCAAATGCAATTTTTCCCAGAACGATGATGGCGGACAAGCTTTCTAATCTGGACACGATTTAATCTAACTACGCCCTCTTGTGGTTGAAATATACTCTATGGACTGCACTGAAGTTGTGCACCTGGTACTTGTTTTGTGTCCTTGACCTACTTTTTTCAAATTGCGGCCTAATGAACTAAAAACACTTTTTTGATCATAACTGAAATAACTTTCCTCCGATTTTCATGATGTTGTGTTGTATGGATAGATAGTGTATGGGGACACATCTTACTATAATTCACCAAATGTCCGTCCGTCCGTTCGAAGGTTCCGCAAAACGACAACAGATCGCAACGATATTTTGGGTGGGTATTCCTGGGACCCCTGGGAGTAAAATAGGCTATATTGTTTTTCCAAGTTTTCCAATTTTCCAGTTTTTCCAAACACGATGGAATAATATTTACCGATATGAACAGTGATGTGGCTTTTGTTGAAATTCTACAAATACTGTTTATTCTACGTACCAGGAGAGAGTAGATCGACTTCTGGCGAACTCTTCCCATATAAACATGCGGCTCCGAAGTAACATGGCAGCGTGTGCAAAGCGACTGAGAAACAGGTGTAGCGGCCGCTTCCGTGTTACAGATTCGGCACGCACTCTTCACACATAAACATGCGACTGAGAAAGACGTGTAGCGGCCGCTTCCGTTTTGCAGAATTCCATCTTTTTTCAAAATGGGCGCCATGTACTGTTTAGATTTTGATGATTTGCGTGTGATATAATACAACGGATGTTTATATGAATTTGTTTAAAATTTAAAAAGCCTTCAATTTCTGATATTTTGCCTTTTCATTTGGGCCTCCCAATTGAAGCCCCGCCCATAGGGCGGGTACCGTTGCTAGTTTTCTTAATTTGCACTCTATCTCTAAATGTTGGACATCAAGGTCAGATGGCATTCGATGAAACAATTAGATGAAACAAATTCCGGAGGCCTCTCCTCAGTGAAAGACACATGAAAGCCCGCTTGGAGTTTGCAAAAAAAGCACTCTCAGACTGTGAGAAACAAGATTCTGTGGTCTGATGAAACCAAGATTGAACTGTTTGGCTTCCGTCTGGCCACTCTGCCATAAAGCCCAGATCGGTGGAGTGTTGCAGTGATGGTTGGCCTTCTGGAAGTTTCTCCCATCTCCACACAGGATCTCCGGAGCTCAGCCAGAGTGACCATCGGGTTCTTGGTCACCTCTATTACCAAGGCCCTTCTCCCCCGAATGCTCAGTTTGGCCAGGCGGCCAGCTCTAGGAAGAGTCCTGGTTGTTCCAAACTTCTTCCATTTAAGAATTATGGAGGCCACTGTGCTCTTGCGAACCGTCAATGCAGCAGAAATGTTTTTGTAGGCTTCCCCAAATCTGTGCCTCGACACAATCCTGTCTCTGAGCTCTGCAGGCAGTTCCTTCGACCTCATGGTTTTTGCTCTGATATGCATCGTCAGCTGTGAGACCTTATATAGACAGGTGTGTGCCTTTCCAAATCATGTCCAATCAATTGAATTTACCACAGATGGACTCCATTCAAGGTGTAGAAACATGTCAAAGATGATCAAGAGAAATGGGAGGCACCTGAGCTAAATTTCAAGTGTCATAGCAAAGGGTATGAATACTTATGTCAATGTGATATTTCAGTTTTTTCTTTTTAATAAATTTGCAAAACTTTCTAAAATACTGTTTTCTCTTTGTCATTATGGGGTATTGAATGTAGATTGATGAGGGAAAAAATGAATTTAAACGATTTCAGAATAAGGCTGCAACATAACAAAATGTGAAAAAAGTGAAGGGGTCTGAATACTTTCTGAATGCACTGTATATCATATACCTATACCAAATTTGTTCATAATCCCATCACTTGTTCACAAGTTGGCATTGCAACATAAATGTTACGTTGTGCTAATAATTTATGTTGTGCTCTGACCTTTGGCCTTGTGACCCCAAAATCTAATCAGTTCATCTTTACGTCATTATACATAACTGCACCAACTTTGAATTAGATCACTTCAGCCGTTCTCAAGTTATCGCGGTAACGAGAACCTATCACGGATGGACGGACAACCTCGGATCGTGTTTGTGGTTACCAGAGTTGATTACCTCTACCACCGAAGGTGGATGGAGGTTATGTTTTCACCTCTGTCTGTCTGTCTGTTTATGTTTGTTTGTCTGTGAACAAGATATCTCAAAAAGTTGTGGACAGATCCTGTCGAAATTTGGCAGAGTATGTGACAAGGACAAAATGATTCGATTTTGGCGAATATCCGGATTCGGATCCGGCTAGTGCAATTTTTTAAGTGATTCTTCACCATTGGGAGTTAGGGCCAAAAACAATATATAGCAGGATATCTCAAAAGGTTATGGACGGATTTGGACGAAACTTGGTGGAGAAACTTGATTGTATGACGGACGAAACTTGATTGTATGATGAGGACGAATCGATTTGATTCTGGTGAAGATCTGAATATGGATTCGGATACGAGAATTATTTAATTTTCTTTGTGATTCTTCACCATTGAGAGATCGGGCGAAAAGCGATATATAACATGTTATTTAAAAAAGTTGTGGACGAGCTATGACTAAACTTGTTGGATGAGTTGGTTTGGTGACAAGAACGAGTCGATTAGATTTTGGTTCAGGTCCGAATCCAGATCAGGCCGATCAGTGGGATACAAAACATAATCTGGTGAGCCTGGCGGAGGGATGCGCTCTACCGAGTGCCTTTCTAGTTTTAATAATCTCTTTGTCATGTCAGAATGGAAGCAAGTATTTTTGCATTGTGAGCACACGGTAGGGTGCATCAAACGCCCCTATGTCAAGAAAACAATCTGTCCCCAATTTTATTTTGTTCCAGTCATAAAATAAAGTTCCTATGTAAAATTTGGTAAGGTTTTGATATCATCTTCTGGGTCCACCTCAGCAAATTAGATTTTGAGTCGGTAGTATCAGAGTCAGAAATTTGACACGCAGCTGTTTTGAGGCCCATAAATAAAAATGAAAGGATTGACCGATTGCTACATACAATAGCTCTTTGGAAAGGTATTATTGTGCACTGTAGCAATATATAATCATCATAGGGATAGGGATATAATTCACTTATACACAAATAGTCAAAATCATGATTTTATTGGTATAATCATATGTATTATAGATACCAGAATGATATAATTTTTATTACAGTAGAATCATATATACACAATCTTAGCATTTATCATCTTAATACGAGTACATCTGACTATGGATGAACATGAAAATAGAAACAAAACAAAGATACTGTAGTTTTCATGGATATTTCTGACAGTTTAGTCTTGAGCTGCTCACTTTCGAAGATTCGGTTTCTCCTTGCGGTTGTGCTCAACAACTTGTAGCACATTTTGGTAGTGGTCTTCACTTCTGGCTGCTGAAAGGAAGTCAGAGCTAAGCTTAACTCCCCTTTCTGCAGAGTCATTCACCACATTCAAGGCTTCAACATTAGTCCATGATGTCTGGTAGGCTGCAGAGTTAGTCCATTCTTGAACATCGGTAACTAGAAATGCCCAGTCAAGCTTCAGATGATGAAATAGGTACCATGAATCTGGTCCAACAAAATCAGCCAGAGTGGTCTTCTCAGTCAAGTCATCAGGAAATCTGGGCTTTCCAAACCCAGTACCAAACCGTCCTTGTGGGTTGGTTACTGGAAAAGTCTGTCTGCCAGAGCACGGCGATGGTCATGAGGAACAACTGAGCTGAAGAGGGCAAGTGGAACCATCTCTTCTGTGAGGTACCAGAGATGTCGTTTGAAGGCTTTCAGGGCACTTCTTGAGATTCCAGCATTGACAGCTTCATACTGTTTCAGTTTGGAGATGAGCTGCAGGTCATTCCATGGGGCATCGGTGACAGAGGTACATGTCATCCACCAGGAGCTGTATACTAGAGTGACAAACGTGACAAATTCTCTGATCTTTGGCACTTGTTTTTCTGTGGTAATTGTACCTGCTGGAAGATCAGCGATTTGTTTTTCGAAGAGACATAATTTGATTGAGTAGAGGAGCTTCGCCATCCATCTGGCTTTATGCAGTGCACCAGGACGCTTGAAGGTTATTTGATGTTCAGCTACTTCACCATCAAGGAATACAGTACACAGATCAACAAATTCCAAATAATCATCACGTCTTAGAGATTGCTCGGTGTGACAGAGTCTGAGAACATTATTTTGCCAGTCACTTGTCAAACTTGTTGCTGCTTCATTTAGTTGAGATGGATCAAATCGTGAAAGTGGTTCATTGAATGTGTGTGGAAACATTTCAAAGTTCTTGCGAAACCTTGAGAAGAGGAAGATATCTGGTGACTTAGATGCTTCAACTTTAAGATCAGTAAAAATGTGCGTAAGAATGACTTCACCAATGTGGTGTCTGCAGCCTGACCACAGAAGAGCTTTGTTAAGCCGTTGTTGAATTGTTACACAAGCTGCACTGATGTGGCCGGTGTTAGATGCAGTTGTGTCAAATGTCAAGTTGACAACATTCTCTTGGCAGTTCCATGATTCAAGTAGGTTATTAGTCAGCTGAGCAATTATATCTCCAGATTTACGGTCTGTTCCAGGCTTGTAGGATGGAACACCCAGCAGCTTCATATCAGTTTGAGAACCCAAAAGCACAGCCAGGCGTTCTTCAAAAGTGTTTTGGTTAGTTAAGCATGGAAGCAGCTTTGAGTCCCAGTGCAACGTAGCAAGCTTCGGAGGTATCCATTTGTCCTTACAGGTAGTAGCAATATGCTGTCCAATTTTGCGTCTTGATTTATCTGCTGTAGCATATGATGTTGACACCTTCGCTACATCCCCTCCTGTTTCTTCAATAAGAGCTTCTGTGAAAGCAGCCTGTTGGGTTGGTGTCATCTTCATCCTTTTTGCCAGTGAAACAAGACTGGGCCTCTTCAGGATGTCATGTGGAATGAAAACTGATGTGCCAGGTCTAACTAAACGATGATGACTTCTTGAGGTTGTTGGTGTGCTTGTTGAAGGTCCAAGAGTTACTTCTTCATCACTGTCACTAATATTATACACAGTGGTTGTAGTATTTATGTTGAACTCCAGCTCCATACTTGCTCGCCTCTCTGATTCTTTTTCCTCGCGGTTCACTTTACGCTGCATCTTATCTGCCAACAGTTTATCTTGGCAGCCAAATGTTGCACAGCGATCTGTCTTCATAGATTCCAGGAATGCTAAGTCTTCAGGATTCTTGATGTGAGAACTAGCATCATTGGGCCACAAGGGAAATGTCTCCATAAATTTCATCTCCATTTGATTCACCTTTGTGATGCTTGCTGGAGTTGTTCTTCGGTTGATAGGGATTGATCTAAGCTTGGAATTATCATCTGCAAGTTTGATAATTTTCTCAATAGCCTTGCGTTCAGAGATGATAGGAATATTAGCCTTGCCATAAAATGGTGTCACTTTCTGCAGTACAAGCTTTGCTGATTCCCACCGAGAGCGTCGTTCAAGTTTGCCATCTTCCGTGTGCCACATGAAACAACGTAGTACTTGTAAACAAGTTGGAAGTCTGGTGCCATTGATCTGGGAATCTTGTTCAGTTATGGCACTTCCAAGACCAAACACCTTGGTGGACTCTCTTGTTGCAACAGATGCTTTCTTTACTGTGCCATCCATTGTTTTATCTGAAAGAAAAAGGTAGTATTAGTAACAATAATGTCATTTCATAATTATGTACAACAAATAAATCAATTATCCAATTTTATTAGAGTATAGCCTAATAATTGTTTTAATCATCTTGTCTAGTTAAAAGATCTCTGTAAAGACAAGATGACTACAACATTCAGGATATTCTTTAATTTATATATTATATTTTAAAAATACTCTTCATTTAGCTTTATATCCATATTTTGAAAAAAATCATTATTTTGACTATTTGTATATAAATGAATTGTATCCCTATCCCTATGATGATGATATATTGCTACAGAGCACAATAATACCTTTACAAAGAGTTATTATATGTAGCAATCAGTCAATCCTTTCATTTTTATTTATGGGCCTCAAAACAGCTGCGTGTCAAATTTCCAACTCTGATACCACCGACTCAAAATATGAAATGGTGAGGTGGACCCAGAAGACGATGTCCAAACCTTACCAAATTTTGCATAGCAACTTTATTTTATGATTGGAACAAAATAAAATTTGGGACAGATCAATCCAACATCTTTTTTAAAATAGTTGGGCGTTTGATGCACCCTAGCACACGGTCATTGCAAGTCATCGAACTTCCCAACCCGAATCACTACCACTCGAGTTTTATTTTCCAACGATAACGATAACTACTCGGCCTCATGGTTCTCTTACGACTTGGTGTTCAGATTTGGAGAATCAAAATCCTTCATGTTGCTGCTTTCTGCCAAAGTTGAACCAACAACCTCTAGGATGCCAGTCTAATGTCCTGGAAATGTTGTTTACAATACAAGCAAGCAAGCCTGGTGTTGGCTTAGCGGTTAGGGTGCCAGCTTGGGATCCTAGGATCCTGGGTTCGAATCCCGGTCGATCGCTGAATTAACACCAGGGGGGTTGACTCAGCCTGTCATCCTTCCGAGGTCGGCAAATTGAGTACCAGCTTGCTGGGATGAATGATCCCGGTGTGTACCCGGGTTTAGAATAGGTACACCGTATCCCTGCGCATCGTAAGAGGCGACTAAGGGTTGGTGCCAGGAAGGGCACCCGGCCAAAAAAACATTGCCTCAAACAGGGAACCATGATTGTCATGGGGCCCACAGGGCTAACCCCCGCTCTGGCAGGCAAAATGGCCTTAAAACGATCATTCATTCATCTATCTATAATTCCAGTAATCTCTGTGTGTTTGTTTGTACGTTTGTACGTTTGTCTGTGACCGCTGTTTCTCGACAACCACGGGTCCGATATACTTTAAACTTGCCAGGTATATTGCTGGGGACCCGAGGATGTGCCTTTTCAAGGTTTGAAATTAATCGGACAAGTACTTACCGAGCTATGGCGATTTAGCCGTTCGCCGTTCGCTTTGGCGTTGCGAATGGACCAAACCATTGCATGTAAATAGAGGGGGGGGTTCTGTGGTCGTTGCGAATGGACCAAACCATTCATGTAAATAGAGGGGGGGGGGGGGTTCTGTGGTCGTTACTGCCACGTGGTTTCAAAGTTTTTTTTTGTTGTTGTTGTTTGCACGCATGTTTTTTTGCACCCACGTACGGGCACGCCCTAGGATGTTTACACACACACACCCCTACACAAATTTTTTTTTTTTTTTTTTTTTGGCAAGGAACGGGCACCCACGTACGGGCACGTCCTAGCTTATATATAGTACGGGCATGCCCTAGTTCATTCAATACAAGCAAATGGTATGTTGGTCAAACGCCAAGGATGTCAGAGTTCTATGGCCTGGTCTTATTCACCCACACAACGCTCGTCCCCATTCCCCAAAATCTCATTGTTGAACTTCCACTCAGTCATCCAGGTCTTTCATGAGCCTTTGATTTCTGCAGCAGAATTTAGCAAATGTACAATGACAATAATTAAAATGGACGCGATGTCTGGGTATGAGGGTGAAATTATAGCGATCAAAAACAAAACCATCGATTCATAATTTACCCCACGTGGGAAGTAGCACGGTAAGGCAGGATGGAGAAGATGGTACAAAGCGAGTGCTTGTTACTCACCAACACAATCCTGTGATAGACAGACAGGTCAAAAAATAACAACAACATCAACAACAACAACAATGTAGCATTAATTACCCAACAGACTTGAGTCACACAAAAAGGCCGTGCTCAGCAGATCCCAAAATCAGATGTATATTTGGACGATGTTTCAAACCTTGCAAATCGACAAGCTGCTCTTCCTCCATTTTCTTTTTTGATTCATCCACTCGAACCAATTTGGCGTCAAGCGACCAAACTTGCAAGCAGTTTACATTTTAAGACATCAAAACTTTTCAGGACTGTCATGAGATGAAAATAAATAAATAAAGTCAATTGACAACCTAGTAGTACATGTTCAACTCAAGCTGTTGAATATGTGGTTGAAGCTTTAGCTGCAGCGTGTGTTGTGGTCAGCATTTCATTTGCAATAATCCAATGCTGTCTAATTCAACATTCTTTCGGGAAATAAATGGTAGCGGAGACATCCAGCATGCTTCACACAACGTTACTCGATCGTCAAGAAATTTATTACTTACAATCAGGAACAAAAAAGAAACGAAAAAAACAACATCCGTACAAGATTGACTCCAAATCAACCCCTATGCAGCTGCAACGAAAAAACAACACAAGCAACGTCGAGCTCAATTTCCACACCAATATCACACAAGTCTTGGTACAACCAAAATCAACTAATCTCTACTCGCATAAACAATCAAGTCCCAGGTAGTCTCCAGCATCTGTCTCCAACCCCTCTAAACCCAAATGCTCCTGGATTTGTGCCTTTTGCACCTGAGAAGGTAGAGAAGTTTCTGTCAACCCTAAACTCTGACTCTGCAACTGAACCGGACAGCATCAGCTCACATGCCCTAAAAACCTGCCCTGGCACATCCTCTCACTGCCCTTTTTACCCTGTCATTTGCACGAGGTTATCTTCCATCTGCTTGGAGGTCAGCCTGAATTATATAAAAAGGTGTAAAAACGGATCCCCTTAACTACAGACATATCAGCTTACTTCCAATCATCAGCAAGGTCATGAAATCTGTCATCATAGTTGATATGAAATCCTTCCTTTTCTCCAATGGCCTCATCTCAGATCACCAATTTGGTTTCAGACCATGTCACTCCACCTTGGACATGCTGCTTCTACTCACCCAGGAATGGATGAAGGCCTTCAATGTCAGCCATGAGATCAGGGCTGCCTTTCTGGATAAATATCATGTTTTTGATGCAGTCTGGCATCCTGCCTCACTCTCCGCCTGTGGCATCCAAGGCCAACTCCGCACATGGCTTCCTGACTTCCTCTACTCTCGTAGCCAACGTGTGGCACTCAACGGAGTCCCTTCATCTCCTCTCCCTGTCAAGACTGGAGTGCCCCAAGGCAGTGTTCTGGGCCCAGTCCTATTCCTGATATTCATCAATGATCTCTCTGACTCTGAAAAATCCCCTTTATCTATTTGCTGATGACTCCACCCTCTGCCATGACATCCTTCAGACAGGTGTACTGGTATCACAGCCTTTATCACAACCTTCAGGGCAGGTTGCAGCCTCTTCACTCTCTTTAGAACTTCTTTAGAAATCACAAGCTGGTCAAACATCTCGAATATGACTTTCAATCCTGACATCTCTCTCCATCTGTCTCTACCATCTGGCAAACCCTCCTATCCACTTTCTTAACAATCCTCTTGAAGAAGTTTAGTCACTTAAATCCTGGGTCTCACTATCAGCCACAATCTTTCTTGGGTAAACCACATTTCAATGTTGGCTTCCAAAGCCTGCCGCCGACTGGGCATCCTCCATCAGGAAAAGTCCTTCCTTGGCACACCTGAACTCCTATTCACCTAAAAGGCCTTCATCCACAGCTTGATGGAGTACTGCTCTCCCCTCTGGGCTGGCACCCCTGCTTCACACCTTGTTCAACTGGACGCCGTGGAAACCAAGGCCTTCAAGACAGTTGGAATCTCCCACAATGAAAATGAGTCGATGGGCCTATCACTTTCCCATCGCAGACAGGTCGGTGTTCTCCCAGTCTTCTACCACCTCCTTTCTTGTCTTGCACTTTCTGCTCTTTCTGTCCTTTGTCCTCCACATGGTGTCTGCAGGCTGCACACGGTCCACCAGCAACCCCCTTCTGGTGAAAGTACCTAAATCGAGGATAACTGCTCACCTCCACTCAGTTCCTTTTTTCCCACCTGTGGAAACAACTTCCACATTCTCTTCAATCGTATTCTTTCCTCCAGGTCCACCATCTCAGATCATCCCCCATCTAAAACCATGATCTTTTCTATCCCCGTTAACCCACCCCTCCCTCCACCCCCTTCCAAATTTGCAGTTTTTCCTTCCTGAGAGTTCCTGTATCCATCTTGTCCACCCCCTTTGTCCTCCCCGACCACCCATTTTTACCCTTGGACCTTGTTTGTCCGTCTCTGTCTATTTTGTCCCTCGACCCTGCTGTTGGTTCCTCCCTCTCTTTCTGCTGTTCCTTTTGTACTGTTATGCCCTTTCAGTTCCATCTATCAACACACAGGAGTAGGAGGGTCTACGCACCTGCCATTCCTCACGTCATGCTGCCGGATGTTGTTGATGAAGTGAACTTTCTTGAATGTTTTCGGACGTGGAGTGCAGGACAGTGTACGACACCTATTGGACAAGCAAACAAACCACAGCACAATTATCAATCATGAGATCACAGTGTATTCTGCCTGCATCTTGTTCTGCTCCACAGGTGACGAGACCACGATGTTTTCCCGAATTTAATTGTCAAGAAATCGACGAAACAAAAGGAAAACCTCGAGTAAGTTATCTGTGTGAGACCGTTAAAGAAACAAAACCTACCCCAATAAAGAACAATAATTTAGAGCTGAACGTATTTAGAGCTGAACGTACTTCGAGCTGCGACCGACCTCATCCGTATACTTGTTGGGAATGATGAGAACAGGGGAGATGAACAGGTGCTCTTCAGAGTTATTGCAACGCATGTTCATTTTCACTTTACACAAAGGGAATGGAGATCAAAAAGAGGTCCTGGGTGCTACTCGTGCTCAAGGCTAGCAAATCCCTCATTTTCATCCGCACCTAGCTCTCATCCTAACATCCTCCTCACATGCTACTGTCTTACTACTGTTTACTGTTTACTGTCTTTCAGAGGAAAACCTGCCCACCCAAATCAAATTTAAAGGCATGTATTTATCATTTTGTGAAAGATTCCATATTTACCTCCACCCCCAAAGGTGGATGGAGGTTAGGTTTTCACCTCTGTCTGTCTGTTTGTTTGTCTGTCTGTTTGCCCGTTTGTGAACAAAATATCTCAAAAACATATCTAATATCTGATAACAAATGATCCATGTTAGAGTAGATCTGCATGCAGACTCACACAGACCAATGACAATGGCTTACTCTGTCCATTCGGGAACAGGGGAGGCTAAACCGTTATAATTATCAGTTGTGAGCTTTGCACATACATACTTCAAAATGATGATGTACAAATACCATAATCATTGCAGAGCATTGATGCTGCCGAAGCAGTTTCTTGGCAAGGGTTATACTGGGTGGTTTGCCATTGCCTTCCCATCGTTATTTATCCGTGCTCTATCCGTTTAAATGTTGAGCGTCAAGCAAGGAAGCATCACATACCATTTTTAAAGTCTGTGGTGTGACTCGTCCGGGGTTTGAACCACCGACTGTCAGACTCATAGTGGACAATCTCACCATTACACCACTGAGCTCGAACCATCGACTTTAAAATAAAAAACCCCCAAAATTCAATAAAAGCACCAAGCTCGTCTTATTGGATAAAGCAACAGGAAAATGTACTGACCTCCTGAGTGGTGCATTCTCTTCTATCCCCTCAAGCGTATCCACTGAAGACCGGGACAACAGGCGCCTCCTGCTGGAAAGGCTGCAAGGATAAAAATGGAATCATTTTACACCTCCCCACACGACCACGCTGCATGTGACATGGATGGGGGACGGGACGGTCGAGCGGATTAGGTGCAGAAGAAGAGCCCGAAGGGGAGTGTCCCCTTCACCACCTCCTCATCCTCATCCTCATCGACTGCTTGGCCAGGCCGGTGCTCAGCGTGCTCACCTGCTCCAATTCATTATTAAATCGGGTCATGTTTGTATTACCAAAGACATACGCACAAGCGCCAGGTTGTTAGTTCAGGTGTGGGCGAGCTCGGCACGTTTGCGAGCTGTCAAATATACATGGGTAGGCGGACAGGCAGACAGCTGCAATTCCAGCATGATTCCTCACGACAATATACAGTTACAGGTACCCATAAAAAGGTGTAATGTTGGCCATGTATTACACCACTCCGCACGTTTGTTTTCTTTCGATGTACTGTTTACTAGATCTTGTTCCTTTTCATCCAGGGCAGCACTGCCCACACCTGCATAGATTTCTGGATCAAATCTAAAAACCCCTCTGGTCCGATATAAATCAGGAAAAATACACCAAAGTAAAATCATCAGTGAAGACTTTCTTTGGGAACACGGTGTGTGCGGAAGAGACAGTTGAAGGTGTGTTGTGGGCGAGCGGAGCTCGATCCTCAAAATCTCACCTGTCATTCTTGATTGCTATCTGGCTTGGTGTGATGCGCCCGCTCTTTTACACATTCTCATCAACCAGTTTTACACATTCTCATGACCCTTATTTTGTTGCTGTTTTTACAGAGGATGAAAATGGAGACATGGAAAGTGTGCTTGGGCCAGGGAAAGTTGTTGGTCCAATTCTAGCTCCTCCACGAGCCTCGACCCTCTATACAAAAAGTCTTCGACAAACCGGTTGGTTGGGTCTGACGTTGATCGAAAGCAATTTTGGAAGGAATTTGTAGTTTGTTGAGGGTGCCGATGCTAACTCACCTATTCTTCGCAAAATACACCTTGGGATATTTATCATTCACCACCTAAGACGAGCAGATCCATCCATTCCGGTTTAAAGTCCATCCGAGTGACGGCTCATATTGTGATGCAACCCTTACCTGCGAAGCCCCAGTTTATAGCCGGCGAAGCCGGTGTTGTCAATAAACGCGTACGTATTATGTCGAAAACCAGATTATGCCTTGGCTTGAGAATTCCGAAGCTCAATGGAGGCCGCCATCTTGCGGATGCGGAAGTATGCATAACAAATTGAAAAACGTTCAATAGGAGTTTCTTTCACCCGTCTTTGTTTGATTCACAATCTTATGCACCTCCAATTTATTATTAAAATACTTTAAGACCAACCTCGGCCCGCACGGGCCTGGTTATCTTCAACGAAAAGCGGCACCAAACACCAGAACCAATGAGATTCGAGCATTTGAAAAAATATTTCAAAAACCAAATCACGCAATGGAGGCCGCCATCGACCGGATGCGGAAGTTTGCATAAAACAATTACGAAAAAGTTCAATAGGAGTTTGTTTCGCCCAACTTTCTTTGATTTACAATCTAATGCACCTCTAATTTGTAATTAAAATACGTTAAGACCAACCTCGTTATCTTCAACGAAAATCGTCACCAAACACCGGAACCAATGAGATTCGAGCATTTGAAAAATATTTTTTTAAAGCTTATTCCGCGTTTCGGACGCTGAAAACGGCGTCAAATATTCTAAAATTGACGAAGAATTATTTTTTAGAAATCTCGCGGCCGTAGGGGATAGTTTTTCACGGCCAGAAATACGGTATAAGCAGTTTACATAAAGAAAGAAAGCTCGGTTTGATTAACGACAGTCACACATTGCCGTTGAAACGGCGCTATCGTCTGATCTGTCGGCACTGATCTTACTGCAAGCTAACTTCTTCTGGTGGAGGAAGCTGCCGTGCCCGGAGAGAACCAGCCCAGACAGCGACTGAAGTTAGAAGATGACACACATACTGTGAAAACGTATGTTAAGCCCAGTTAAAATTTCTTAAAATAGGCCCTAAGCTAGCACATCGTATAGTTACTTCCTTAAGCTTATTGTGACATTTATTGTATGTAGGTATTGGGGAGGACTGTCTGCTCTTCTCTTTTACCAAGTCTTACCAGGTACGGTACCTACACCGACCTACTATCAACGACCTAACCTACTGATGCCATCGTGATGGGTAAAATAGTGGCAAGAGGCTTTGGCTTCGCCGGCTCATTGCGGCTTTGCAGTCGGGTACTAGCAGCCGGCGAAGCCGGTGTTGTGAATGAACGCGTACGTATTATGTTGAAAAGCCAGATTTTGCTGGATCCTTTGAGAATTTCGAAGCTTTGACGCACCAAATCGCTCCATGGAGGCCGCCATCTTGCGGATGCGGAAGTATGCATAAAAAATTGCGAAAAAGTTCAATAGGAGTTTGTTTCACCCGTCTTTGTTTGATTCACAATCTTATGCACCTCTAATTTGTAATTAAAATACTTTAAGACCAACCTCGTTCCCCGGGCCCGCACAGGCCCTGGTTATCTTCAACGAAAATCTTCACCAAACACCGGAACCAATGAGATTCGAGCATTTGAAAAAATATTTCAAAAAAGCTTATTACGCGTTTCGGAGGCTGAAAACGGCGTCAAATATTCTAAAATTGACGAAGAATTATTTTTTAGAAATCTCGCGGCCGTCGGGGATAGTCTTTCACGGCCGGAAATATCCGAAGTTGAGACGGAATTCACCGAATTAATCAAGCAGTAAATTTTATCAATTTTAATCTCATCCAGAATGCAAATGGTGTCATTTTGAAGGAGGTACGGTACCTACTACACCTACCTATTACCAACTACCTAACCTACTGATGCCATAGTGATGGGTAAAATAGTGGCAAGAGGCTTTGCTTTGCCGGCTCATTGCGTCTTTGCAGTCGGGACATATGTCAGGTCGGGTAATCGAACACGGATCAGACTGCTCTGCTGCACCTGTTGTGAAATCATCCCATCTTATAATCGATCAACAATTTGGCACAAAATGTCATCTAGAAAAAGACAATGTTGCCCAAAATGACGATTCTTTTTAAAGACAGCAATAGAAAAGCACATCGCAAATTATTTGGGGCCATGTATTTATTACGTAAGCAGCTACAGACAAATGTTCACAAATTTCGGTGCGTACGTAATAAATGTACGGCCCAGAATAAATCACACCTGAGCCGAGGGAAATCAAAGGCCTCCGAGGGGCTCCCCTTGGGCGCTGAGGCACGGCTTGGGGAGTGGGGCAGGGTGGTCCGGGTCCATTGTAATGGAAAGAGGAGCGTTCGGTCCACGTCCGGCACGGCTTCTGCATCCCCTCTTTCCCCTTGGACGTCTCCCTTCCACTCAAGGTGCGAATCCCGAGCCTCGGCGCTCCGAGGTAACGTCTGTGGTAAAAATAACCGCTACAATAAAAAATAATAATAATAATTTAAACCTCGGTATGTGGGGATAGTTTTAAAAACAAAACGTCAGGCTCAGGTGAATCCCGCATTGCAACTTGCACAAGCTGAAACACCTCCTCGGAACGTACCTGCGGTGTTTGCGCTGCGGGCAAGGGCGGCGGTTTACCATCCAGGGAAATGCTTGTGAGGAAGCGCAATGCGGCTTGACGCCGTTTTCGGGAGCCCGGTGCCCTGGACGACAAAAGCTCACTTCCCATGGGCCTACGATGGTTGTTTGTAACTGCGTTTGCGAGTTCTGAGGTGTCTACGAACGCTAAACAGCAGCAAGACATGCAACTCCCTTTCGAGGAGGGGCTACGACGCATTACACCGCGCGAAACACCGCGCCGCTGCGCATTACACCGCCGTGGCGAACAAACAGAGAATAAAACAAATTTTAGCAAACGCCAAAACAATTGCTTTTGCAGCTTTTTCTCTTGGCTGTTTGAGTGTTGACTGTTGTGGAGGAGCCAGTAATTGGAAACCATTATTAGCCGCCGTTGGACATAGTCCGAAACGGGGTATTATGGATTGGGTCTCTTCTGTCCGTCCATCCATCCGTCAGTGCATGCGCAACCACATATCGGAGATGTATCATGAACCGATTTTGTTCATACTTGGAACAAAGATAATACATGACGGTAAAGCGCGGCGTTACGCGCGCTGCTTGCGAGCAAGGAGGAAGCGGACAAGCGGTAACTTATAAGCGTCTTTATTTCAGGAGCTCACTGTAACACTGGCGCGCTCCCGGCTGCGCGCCCGGTGTATATCATGAGGCCACGCCTACCCCTCGGGCGTGGCCACCGCCCACTTGGTGCGCGGAATGATGTCACCACGCCAGTGGGCTTTTGTGTCCGCCACACGCGCCCCCCCAGAATTGCCGCGCACCTGGAGGGCCAGTTTGCGGGGCAGACGAATGACCCGGCCGAAGCGCCCCCTGGCGATCGGCGGCATCCGGGGTGCAGGGATGCCAGGTGGGATGCCCCTGGGATGGGTGCAGGACCGGGGGGCGGCGTGGCGGCGGGGCTGGGCGGTGCCGGGGGTCCGCCCGCAGGGGGGCGGCCCCGACGTGGGGGTCGGGCCACTGGCGGTGGATGGTCCACGTCGAGGTGGGCCGGCTTGAGGCGGTCTACCGAAACGCGGTCAGGAGTACCGCCGATGTCTAGGGTGAAGTGCTTCGCCCCGGTCTCCAGCACGCGGAAAGGCCCGTCGTACGGGGGCCGCAGTGGTGTCCGGTGGGCATCGTGGCGGACGAAGACGTACTCCGCCGTGCGAAGCTCCGGGGCGACGTGCGTCGGTGGGTGCCCGTGGCATGCCGTTGGCACCGGGGCGAACCTCTGGGCGGTCTCTTGCAGAGCGGAGCGCTGCTGTGCCGCGGACCATGGTGCCGTGGAGTCGGGGAGGAACTCGCCCGGCACCCGCAGCGGTTGCCCAAAGACCAACTCCACCGCGGATGCGCGCAGGTCCTCCTTGGGCGCCGTCCGGAGGCCCAGCAGGACCCAGGGGAGCCTGTCGACCCAGCCGCCGTCATGGAGGGTGGCCCGGAGCGCGGCCTTCAATGAGCGGTGAAATCGCTCACACAGGCCGTTAGCCTGGGGGTGGTAGGCCGTGGTTCGGTGCAGCCGGACCCCGAGCCCCTGCGCGACCGCCCCCCAGAGCTCCGAGGTGAACTGGGGGCCGCGGTCGGACGAGATGTCTGAGGGGGCGCCGAACCGGGCGACCCAGGTGGCGATGAAAGCCTGCGCGACATCGGCCGCCGTTGTCGACGCCAAGGGCACGGCCTCCGGCCACCGGGTGGTGCAGTCCACCATGGTGAGGACGTAGGTGAAACCCCGCGAGGGGGGCAGAGGTCCCACCAGGTCCACGTGGACGTAGTCAAACCGGCGTTCCGGCACCGTGAACGGGGCCAACGGGGCCTGGGTGTGCCGGTGCACCTTGGCACGCTGGCATGCGAGGCACGTCCTGGCCCAGCCGCGGACGGCCTTCCGGAGGCCATGCCAGACGAACTTGTCGGCGATCAGCCTTTGGGAAGTTTGATGAAGTTGGCCATGGCAATGGCGTCGCGTGTGGAAGGATCGCTCCGGCAGATCCAACGTCAAGGGGGTCACCAGTAAAGCGCGGCGTTACGCGCGCTGCTTGCGAGCAAGGAGGAAGCGGACAAGCGGTAACTTATAAGCGTCTTTATTTCAGGAGCTCACTGTAACACTGGCGCGCTCTGGGCTGCGCGCCCGGTGTATATCATGAGGCCACGCCTACCCCTCGGGCGTGGCCACCGCCCACTTGGTGCGCGGAATGATGTCACCACGCCAGTGGGCTTTTGTGTCCGCCACAACGGTATACATATGCACATCATTTTGTTTCGCGATGCGATCAAAGATGGCCGACTGGCCAGAGGAGAGGCAATTGCATTTGATTCCATTTGTTTGTCTGTTTGTCCACACAAAACGTGAGTATGTTTTTTTTTCTGCAACCGTTGGTCCGATTGACACGAAATTTTCACCACAGGAGCGCCTCCTGCAGAATTTCGAAATTATATTTACTAGGGCATGCCCGTACTATATATATGCCCGTACTATATATCTATCTAAAATTATATCCCCCCCCTCTATTTACATGAAATGGTTTGGTCCATTCGCAACGCCAAAGCGAACGGCGAACGGCTTGCGAGTACAGTGACAATCCCCCCCCTCTATTTACATGAAATGGTTTCGTCCATTCGCAACGACCACAGAACCCCCCCCTCTATTTACATGGAATGGTTTGGTCCATTCGCAACGCCGGCACACGCGATCGTTCGCTGCTCTCTGATTGGTTGAATCGTTTTTTGTACATAGCTCGGTAAGTAATTGTCCGATTAATATGAAACCTTGAAAAGGCACATCCTCGGGTCCCCAGCAATATACCTGGCAAGTTAAAAGTATATCGGACCCGTGGTTGTCGAGAAACAGCGGTCACAGACAGACAAACGTACAAACGTACAAACGTACAGAGATTACTGGAATTATAGATAGATGACGTTATAGGTCACTGTAGTAAGTTCAGGACTCTCCTTCAATCAAGTTGTTTATTAAAGACGATACCAAGCTCTCACAAAACACACCGCCACATGACGAGCAGCAAGCAACCACCAAAGCCACGCCCCCAGACGTCACTACCAGCACGTGGTATGGGCGCCATCTTGCAAAACACAAAAAACTTTGCACCTCTATATCTCACCCCCTCCCCCGGGAACCCCCAACTCCATGTACTGGCTGCTGTTTTTTGTGTACATGTCTCAAGTTCCAGGGGGTAATCCCCACCCTCTCCCCCAGGAACACCAACCCCATGTACCGGCTGCTGTTTTGTTTACATGTGTCAAGTTTCAGAACAATTAGGCGGATGATAAGGGGGAAATAGCAAAAAGTTGACGGACGGACATTCGGACATCACGGCCCATTTTATAAGTTCATCTCTTCAATATCAGGATGAAGATGACCCAATAACACACATGCTCGATATGTGTCATACATTGATCCATTTAACCTTTCTGCAGAGTCATCTTTCAAAGACCACACTGATTTCGAGAAATAATTTCGGATATGTTTTCTAATTGTTTTGTTTGATCTTCTCCCACTACAGACATAATCGGAACTGTTGTTTACAGAAAAGATTTAACCTGAACTTTGACCATCCATTTTGACCTGTCATTCATCGTTCAATTTCAGTCAATTTTCCATCAATATCACATTAGCGCATAAAAGGGTACCCATGCTCGTATTAAATGTAATTTTCTCAAAATGCCATGATTTTTGAGTTGTCATACATATTCATACTGTGAACATTATAAACATGATTTATAGCCACATGGCAAAATGTAGTCAGCCTACTGCTTGTTTACGTATCCCCCTCCAGAGGTGGACCCTGCTGCGTCACTACTAGTGGAGTGATACATTTTCCCCCAACGTGGGCCTCTTCAGGGGGAGAAGGTCTACACTGGAGCTTGAACTTTGCATTGTGCCAACTCAGGTCCAGTATGTTTTCACCCCAGTCTGTCTGTTTTGTTTATCTGTGTGCAGGATATCTCAAAAAGTTGTGGACGGATTCGGACGAAAGTTGGTGGATAGGTTGATGGGTGACAAGGAAGAATTGGTTCAACTTTGGTCACTATTCAAACCCAATCCAGATCAAAACTAGAACGGCACTCAGTAGAGAGCATACCACCGCCAGGTGAACAGTTTACGTTTTGTATCCCAGGATAGACCAGAAAATCACAATACAGGATCACATTTAATCAAAATCATCCGTCCACAACTTTTTGAGATATCCTGCTATGTATCGTTTTTGGCCCTACCTCCCAATGGTGAAGAATCACTTAAAAATTCTACTAGCTGGATCCGAATCTGGATCTTCACCGAAATATACTCATTTTGTCCATGTCACATACGCTACTTCTCTGCCAAATTTTGACCGAATCCATTCACAACTTTGAGATATCTTGTTCACAAACAAACAAATGAAAAATCGCTCATAGAGCGACACTTGGCAAAAGAGAACAAAGTAGAATGACACTCAGTAGAGCATCATTTTGACCTCAGAAATAATTGGTGGTTAAATTATTTGACCTGATATGCAAATCGCCTTCAAATTTTAAGTTAGTCAGATGAAAATTGACAATTTTAGAAATTTGGCCGATGTTGACATTTTGGCCTATGTTGACCTCAAAAATAGTTTGTGGTTGGTTTCAGTAAGCTGACATGCAAATCCTCTTCAGATTTCTAGGTCAATCGGATGAAAATTGAGGATTTTAGAAATATGTGAAAGGTGGTTGACCTTAGGCCTATGTTGACCTTTTGGCCGATGTTGATCTCAAAAATAGTTGGTGGTTAAATTCAGTTTGCTGATATGAAAATCCTATTCAAATTTCAAGTCAATCGGATGAAAATTGAGGATTTTAGAAATTTTAAAAGGTTGTTGACCTTTTGGCCTATGTTGACCTTTTTGCCTGTGTTGACCTTTTGGTCTATGTTGATCTGCAAAATAGTTGGCGGTTTAATTCAGTTCGCTGATATGTAAATCCTATTTAAATTTTAAGCCAATTGGATGAAAATTAAGGATTTTAGAAATTTGAAAAGGTTGTTGACCTTTTGGCATATGTTGACCTTTTGGCCTATGTTGACCTCAAAAATTGTTGGTAGTTGAATTCAGTTCGCTGATATGTAAATCCTATTGAAATTTCAAGTCAGATGAAAATTGAGGATTGTAGAAATTTGAAAAAAAGTGGTTGACCTTTTGACCTCAAATGTATAAGATTTTGTCGGACCCCCAACTCTACCATTTGGTGAAGTTTCGTGAAGATCAGTTTTAAAATTGTGACCTGTAGGCAAGTATAAGTGAGCGGACAGACAGACAAACACACACGCAAACCGGAATGATAAACATACTTGTTAAAAAAATAATAATAATCATGCCATATGCCATCATGCCAATCATGCCATAATCATGCCATCAGAATTCCATCCTCCTTTGGTGGCAGAGGTACAAAAAAATTAAGTGATTCTTCGCACCATCGAGTGATAGGGCCAAAAACGATATGTACGAGCAGCACGATATCTCAAAACGTTATGGACAAGTTATGACAAAACTTTGTGGATGAGTTGGTTTAGATTGATTTAGATCTGCAAAACAAGCTGATTCGATTTTGGTTCAGGTCCGAATCCAGATCCGGCCTCTCAGTGGTATACAAACCATAAACTGTTCAGCCTGGTGGAGGTATGCTCTCGACCGAGTGCAATTGTAGTTTTTTTTTGTGGAAATTGCAGCACATTACCTGCTTGATCTACTCCACCATCCTGGTCCTGGGATATTATTCCACAGTTTTATAACTCTCAGCGTAACTAAGTTCTTCTGCACATCTTTATTGGCTCTCACAGCTTTTGTATTTTGAAAGAGTGTTCTCTGGTTATGGAAGCATTGCACTGGAGATGAGGGATGACTTTATTGTCATAGTCATTGAGATTACTCTCAATAATTGAAGGTCTCGATCATGTCACTGTGTGTACGTCGATAGATTAGAGTTGAAAGATTCAGTTTTGAAGTCTTTCCTCATAAGGGAGTCCTTTCAGAGATTCCAACTTTCCAAAACATAAGACGGCAGTGTATGGTTCATGCCATATTACTATCTGTTATCAGTGTTGTGTTTGCATTATACACCCTTAAAGGTTTCACAAAAACCTTCACACCTTTTAAATCATTCCCTGCATTGAGGTTTCTTTCCTAAACGGTAGTCGTTCCCTTTGTGCCTTCGTGTACCCTAACTGTAACTAATGCGCTCCATTTCACGAGGGCAATTAAATAATGTATTTCTAAAAGGATGCCTCATTATTACAATTTCATTAAGTGCTCTCTCATGCCTCCACAATGGAACAGCATGCCGTTGGAGTCGTTTTCAGGCTATTTGGTCCTCATTCCAATCTATACCTGCCTTACTGCACACCTGATAACATAGCAAATGTACAGTACCTTCAGGGGGTATTCACACCCCTTGACCTTTTCACATTTTGTTGTGTTCGACTGAATTTAAAATGGATTAAATTGAGATTTTTTTGTCACTTATCTACATAATATCAAATATCAAAGCCATAATATCAAATATTAAATATCAAATATTACCATAATATCAAAGCGGAAATTGTTTTTTTTAGAATTTTTTTACAAATTAATAATGAAAAGCTGAAATGTCTTGACTCAATAAGTGTTCAACCCCTTTGCTATGACACTCCAAATTGAGCTCAGGTATAAAGAAAAAGCATGCAATTTCCTTTGATCATCCTTGAGATGTCTCTACAACTTGAATGGAGTCCACCTGTGTTCAATTCAATTGGTCGGCCATGATTTATAAATAAACACACCTTTCTATATAAAGGTCCCACCGATGAATCAGAGAAGATTAAATGAACAGAGCTGGAGCTTAGAAGAGGAGGAAGTCATCCTCCACTGCAAAGCATATTCTGTGCATGAAGCATGGGGGACTAACGGTAAAGGAGAAAGATTCATGAACCAACAGTTAAGCAAACAAAGCTTGCAGCCAAGGCCGAAAGAGTTCCATTCGTCAATTGGAACGAAGCTATGACAACGAAGTTTCACAATCTGGTTCATGAATAATGATACTTTACCGAAAAAGGAGGCGAAGATTTTGAGTTCTGGGAGAACTTCCTCCCACCTTCTAAAACCCACAGATGGAGATAGCAACCTACGGGACGACACAATTGGGGCCGTTGAAGTAGTTGTAGTCAGAGTAGTAGTAGTAGTAGTAGCATTATTGGTGGTGCCACGTTATTATTGCCTCATCTTAACTAGCAAATGTTGAGGGAATCCTTGAATGAACCCTGCCAAGGCAACAGATGGCATAATAGTGGCACCACAAGTCCACAACTTCCAACAGATATGCTCTATGCTGGCACCACAACCTCCAACAGATGGCATAATAGTGGCACCACAACTTCCAACAGATGGCTTAATGGTCGCACCACAACTTCCAACAGATGGCATAATGATTGCACCACAACCTCCAAAAGATGGTGCTATGGTAGCAACATAACCTCAAACAGATATGCTCTATACTGGCACCACAACCTCCAAAAGATGGTGCTATGGCAGCAACATAACCTCCAACAGATATGCTCTATACTGGCACCACAACCTCCAACAGATGGCATAATGATCGCACCACAACCTCCAAAAGATGATGCTATGGTAGCATCATAACCTCAAACAGATATGCTCTATGCTGGCACCCCAACCTCCAAAAGATGGCGCTATGGCAGCAACATTACCTCCAACAGATGGTGCTATGGTAGCAACATAACCTCAAATAGATATGCTCTATGCTGGCACCCCAACCTCCAAAAGATGGCGCTATGGCAGCAACATTACCTCCAACAGATGGTGCTATGGTAGCAACATAACCTCAAATAGATATGCTCTATGCTGGCACCACAACCTCCAAAAGATGGCGCTATGGTAGCAACATAACCTCCAACAGATGGCAAAATGGTGGCACCATATTGGAAGGTTATCACCAGATTCAGCTCTTCCTTAGATTGACCCCAAGACCACATGATCCAACATCAGATTCACTAGTACTGACCATTGCAAAGTAATTCGTCCTAGGCTAAGCGAAACGAGGTCGAGGCAGTTTATTCCTGATACGAAACACCTTGCAACCCATGCCTACAGAAAACAGACTTTGTGGCTGCATTTTCCATCAAATCATCATATTTAGTTTGTATAATCAGTTTGTTAAAAAAAGATTCCATGGCTAGGTGACCTTGTATTGAAAGTTTCATGGCAATCGCTCCAGCGGTTGCGGAGAAAACTAAATTTGAAAGCGAATAAAAGTGAAAAAGTGATGGACTCGGCCGACATTCCACCACATTGTCAAGGATGGTTGTGGTCGCCTATTACTAGTTAAATAATTATAATACACTTAGATTTTTTTGGAAGAAAATTCACTGTAAAGCAATTAGAAAAATTGATTCTTCAACATTTTAAAATTGAGTAGACTCAGTGACGTAATAGTTAAGAGTCTGCTCGGAGTTTCAAAAGGTGGTGGTTTGAACCACAGAAGACAAAACGGACAAACAACCATAGGTTGGCAATATGCTCTATGCTGCAAATATGCTCTATGCCGCTGGCTTAATGGCCTCCTACTTTGAAGTTCCTTGTAAGGGAACTTACCTGTTTATTTTTAAAATTAATTATTGGTTAGGGATAGCTGACCTGTTAGGCTTTGACCAATCAGCTGTTAGGGCTAACCTAGTGTAGCTGTTAGGGATTACCTTGTGTAGGTGATAGGGCTTAACTTGTGAAGCTTTTCTTGGTTCCTTTATGCATCTTTCTTTTGCTGGAAGAACATGGGGTTAATTTATGAATTAGGGTTCAAGTCCCTGGTTGAGTAAGAATTTTTTCACACGAGCCCCACACAGAAATTTACTTCCTGTTTATTTTATATATATATATATATATTGTTGCGGATATGGGATTTGGCCTCCATCCATATCCGCTTGTAAATATTCCCCTATTTCCCCAATACTCCCCAACTATCCCCAATCCCCCATTCCCTAGTCCCATTGTCTGTAAACAACACTCTGTAGAACCGACCTTCCCCTTTTTCCCCCATTAAATGTCGTACCCAGGTTCACCGCATCTCACGTAGACAACTATAGGACATCTTGCTAGTTATTCTTAGTCTATGTCAGTTAAGGACTCGTTTCCATTAATTCTGACTCTTCGTTGCACCAGAATGTGATTGTATGGCACCAGTAGTAAGTTTAGGACCTCCCAATACCTCCCCACAATCTCATCTCCGCATCCTCCCATCTTCCTCATGAAACTACAACAACAACAACAACTACAACAACAGCGGGGGCGGCGCGGCGGCGGCGCGGGGAGTGTGCGTCCTCACTCCGGCTTGGTTAGCCGCCATTGCCCATGTGCTCCGACGGGGTTACCACACAGGGGCTGACTGTCAGCTCCTCGTCAAGGGCGGAGCCCGGTAACCCCCCCCGCACCCAATAAGAAGCGGCGGACCGATTCCATCTGGGGCGGAGCTAACGAGCCGAGGGCGTGTCACTCCCCGCTGGATATACGCAGCCACTTACCGGAGGTGACGTCAGATGCGCCCCCAGCTTGAGGAGAAACAGACGCCACCTCCAGCGCGACGATACCTCCCCGCATATCTGGACCGGACCGTATGGATCCTGTCCCTGAGCCAAGGTGCACCTTGAGCCATCGATTCTGCCCTTCCTTGCCATCAATCCCTGTGTGAGTCAGTCTTGTCCCGTTTATCTGTGGTCTGTCGGGGCTAAGATAAGACCGTGTTTAAGTGCCCACCTTTCTATGCTGTACCTCTTGTGCGTGTAATCTAAACGTTCTGCAAACCCATATTATAACCTCCTCCGGAGGTCTTGAGAACTGTACCCCTGGTGTCGTGTCATTTAACCCAGCCGTTGTGTCCTTTCCTTCATTGATCTAGCGTAGCGCGATTCGGCCAACGTTCGAGTGGAATCGGGTAAACTGTGCAGACGCGGTCATACCAAACCACTCGGTAAACTAACATCCAAAACCGCGTCTGTAACATTTGGTGTCGGGAAGTGGGATTCGATCCGGAGCGCGTTTCACGCGCTCGAAATTATAACGGCGAAATTTGATTGTGTTTTACAAAAAAAAATAAAAACCCGAATTTTGAAAGTCGCGCTATGGCAGATCAAGACGGCTGGGTTCCGGTAGAGGAGAGTGAGGCAGGGTCGATCCAGGACCAAATTGAGGGACATGAGGAGAGCGAAGCAGTGAGGGTAGCAGGGTCGCAAAATGGCGTCGTCGCGCACGAGGTTGCGGGCGCGCAAAATGGCGCCTCGCACATAGCTACGGCGGCCGCACCCGCTGCACAAGTGGGAGGGATGGCCCAAATGCAGGCCCTCATGGAGCAATTTATGATGCAAATGACGGCCCTTATGGAAAAGAAGAGTGAGCAATTAGGGGTAATGGGGAAGCGGATGGATGCTCAGGGTGAGCGATTGGAGGGCCAAATGGGGGTAATGAGGGACGAAGCGAGGGGTACCGGTGAGGGATTAGACAATAATTTTAAGGGATTAGACAGTAATTTTAAGGGATTAGACAAGAAATTTGGGAAATTAGACGATAGATTAGGGGAAATACAGGAGGGGTTAACGGGGGTAGAAAATAGAATGGCTGCCCAGGAGAATCAGATAGAGGGAGTGAGAAATGTGTTAGAGGGGTTAGAAAACAGAATGGAAGGCAAATTGAGGGACATGAGGGACCAAGCGGAAAGGGAAGTTAAACAAATGGGGCAGCAGATAGAGGGGGTCAGAATGGGGGTAGAAACCAAACTGGATGCTCACAGGGAGGAAATGGAGCAGATGAGGGTGGCATCTGGGCAGGAGATGCAAGTGATGGGAGAAGAGATCAGAAGAGGGGTGAGTGAGGAGGTCGGAGGAGTGCGCGAGGAGGTGAGGCACTGTAAGGAGCACATGGAGAAGGAGGTGAGAAAGGGGACTGTAAAGTTACAAGGGGGCATAGAGGACCTGACGCAGGAAGTAGAACAACTGACAGAGGGACAAAAAGAACTAACGGACCAGGTAAAGAAGAACACAGCGGTAATAGGAGGGTTAAAAGCGACACAAAATGACCTAAAAAATGACTTGGTAGCGACGAAGAGGGAATGTCAGATGGTACGTGAGGGACTGACAACGAGGTTGGACGAGGTGACAGAGGTAATGGAGACGAAGGACCGGCAGGTGAGGACGCACAAGGAAACGGTCAAGGTAGCCTTAGAGGACGAGCTTGAGGAGACGTACTGGGAAATAAAAGAGGTGAAGCAGAAATTAGAAGAAGTGGAAGAAGGGGTGAGCGAAATTAAGAAGCGACGGAGAGGGGATAAGAAAGAGATAAAAGAGGAAATAAAAGAATTGGTCCAAAGTCTGTGTTTGGATCGTGATGATGTGCTCATTAAACGGATGAGGGATTCGCAGGTGATGGAGGAAAAGCGAAGAGGAAGAGGACCCGGTGTAAGTGGTGACCAATATGGTCGTGCGTATGATGCGCCAGGTGATTTAAGAAGCTTGGGGGTCGAGATGGACCCGGGTGTTCGTGAGAGGCCGTTGGTGAAGTGTGCGACAGGTCTGGTGTGCGAAAAAGGAGGTGTGCGAGAAAGTCCGACTCTGGGGTGTGTGAGGAAAAAGTGCGTGCCAAGGAGTGAGGGTGCTGGCGAGAGTGAGTCGGTCGTAGCGCGTGTGCGAGGGAGCACATGGAAGCGCGGTGTGGTAAGTGTTACAGAGGGTGTGACGGGAGAGTGTGCGCAAGAGTGTGCATGAGAAAGGTGTGTGACGGACAGGTGCATGGGGAAAGAGTGCGCTGTCAAAGGCAAGGAAGAATGCACGCCTGTGGTGAGTGTTACAGAGGGTGTGACGGGAGAGTGTGCGCAAGAGTGTGCGCGAGAGAGGTGTGTAACGGACGGGTGCATGAGGAAAGAGTGCGCTGTCAAGAGTGGAGGTGAGAGTAGTGAGAGTGACAAGGAGCGTGAGTTGGTTGTGACAGGTGAGCGAGGATGTACACCTGGAATGGAAGGATGCACACCTGGAATGGTAGAGCGTGAGTGGGAATGCACGCTGGAATTGGTAGTGAGGCACGTGGATGGGTGTGCGAGTGAGAGCACACCTGTGATTGTCACAGAGGAGGTGACCGAGGAGGGGGCGCGAAGAGGTGTGTTGGTGAGGTGTGCGAGCGACAAATGTGTGCCAAGGTGTTCGGTGGTCAGGTGTGTGACCAAGTCGGTGAGCGGAATGAGTGTACCGAGGTGTGTAAGAAGAGGTACGACGAGGAGCATGGAAACGGCTGCATGTATGAGCACGAAAGGGGTAGCGTATGCTTGTAAGCATCCAGGTGAGGCATCGACGGTAACCGGGTTAGAGGTTAGGTCGACTTTTAGCCGAAGCGGGCCCTCGGTGCGTGCCGGGCTTCGCGTGCCGCGAGAACCAGCGGGGATCCGAGCCACGGCGGGTTCGAAAGGACCGCCGTGCGCGATACACGCTGGGCCTCGCGTGGAACGGCCGCGTCCGGGCTCCACTAGGCGGAGCGGGCAGCCCGATAGGAAGGGTCGTCATGGCGACCACTTTCTATTGAGGCATTCCGGCAGGTCGAGATCGGGACATTGGATGGCTCCACGCCGGGGTGGTGCGTGGGATCTCGGCCCGGGTAAGCCCCCGTCCCTGCACCGAGTGCCGGACGCGTCCAGCCGCTGGCACCAAACAACCCGCATTCATGGCTTGGCTGTACGAAGCCGAGCTTTGGACAGGAATTGGCGCACCGAGAGGCATTAGTGAGTAGACTGAGTGATGAGGTTAGTGTTTTGGACCCAAAATTAGAAAAAAACAAAATTTGATGATTGGCAAAGGATTGGCAGTAATGATTGGCAGATGATGAGTAGTGTTACATATTTATGTGAATGTATGTGACTTACCATTCAGGTCTTTGCTTATCCGTGTGTAGTATATTAAGGGTTGTTGTGGTTGGAGGGTCAGGAGCCCTTCTGAAATAGTGGCCGGAAACGGAAGTGACCGGAAACGGAAGAGGAAAAGACACGAGGAAAAAGGACGGGTATTCTTCTTCCTCGCCCCGCTCCGACGAAAGGGGGGATTGATTGAGCCGTGTGGAAAAGCGGCGTTCCCGAGCCTGTCTGGCGAGAGGAGTTACCGGGACGGATACCTGCCCGGTGGATGTCAAACTGTCGTGTGGCCGTGCACCGACCCAGCGTTTGGCGCCGTTCGCGCCACCGTCTAAAAAGACGCGTACGGGTCGCCCGTTGGGGCCTAACACGCCTTGCAAGCGGCGTGGGGCTTTTGGCTTGCTTTCCCGTACCCGCTTCGCGTGGCCACGAGGGGCTGCAGCCGGGGTGCCTGGTAGCGGTACGATACCTGCCCGGTGGAAACACGTCCACCCGGGGTTCGTTCAACCGCCCGAGTGCGGCGACGCCGACCATCATCTTGGTCAGGAGGGGCCCAGAGACATTGTGCGGGACCGAGACCAAAAGGGGGTCGTGAGTACTCACCGGGACACACATAGATAAGATGGCCATCTTAATCATAGGGAATTGATTGTGGATTGAGAATTGTTGATGGTTATGTATTGTTGATTGCTCGGGGAAAATCTCCGTGGTTGTGTCATTGAAATTGTATGGTATCATTACCATTGAAATATATCCTTGAACATCAGTTGTCTCTTGGGTGAAATTCATATGGATTGCGTGGCGAAAGCGCATATATAATACAGCTTTCTGGCGAAGTTCCTCTCACGGTCCGGGGGTCACCGAGACCAGGTATTCACCGAGGGGACCACGTAACAGAATTGGGGGCTCGTCCAAATTACGATTTGCGGTTTCGCAATTGGGTCTACGTCCGGGATCTAAAATTGTATAACATAATAAAATAATAATATTTTATTAATTAAAATTTATTAATTAATTATTAATTGGTAAAAATTTTTGAGAAATTGGGGTAAAGTCTTGGGTGAAGGTTAACAGGTGTTAACGATAGACACCATGGCGTTTGTGGCACAGAACTTTGGGGTAACCCCGAGTGAGGCACAGTTCCGAGCGTTGCTAAAGTCGGACCTCTTGAAATTGGCCAAACATTTTAACTTGGAGGTCCGAACTAATTTGAGGAAGGCAGAGTTGCAGGCCACGGTGATACAATCTATGGTGGGATTAGGAACATGGGACGAGTTAGCCTGGGAGTGGCTACCCGAAGAACCAGAAGATGTTGAGCTCCGGAAACTGGAGTTGCAATTACGGAGCCAGGAACGGATTAAAGAAGAAGAAAGGAAAGCAGAAAAGGAAAGAGCAGAAGAAGAAAGGAAAGCAGAAGAGAGGAGAGAAGAGAAGCAAGCAGAGGAAAGGAGAGTGGAACGAGAACTCCAGGAAAGGTTAAAAGAAGAAGAAAGGAAAGCAGAAGCGAGGAGAGAAGAGAAACAAGCAGAGGAAAGGAGAGTGGAACGAGAACTCCAGGAAAGGTTAAAAGAAGAAGAAAGGAAAGCAGAAGCAGAGGAAAGGAGAGTGGAACGAGAACTCCAGGAAAGGTTAGAAGGGAGAAAAGCAGAGGAGAGGATAGCTGCAAGGGACCTCGAAGCAGAGGAGAGAAAAGCGGAAAGGGAATTAAAGGAACGTGACATGGAGCTTCAGCAAGAAATCAAATTCAAGGAGCTGGAGTTAATGAGAGAACGGGGAGAGGCACCACCCTTGCTGACGGGGTCGACACCTAACCAGAAAACCTGGGATGTGGGCAGACATGTGAGGCTGGTTCCACCGTTCAGTGAAAAGGAAGTCGCGAAATTTTTTCCACACTTTGAGAAAGTGGCTCGACAATTAAACTGGCCGGAGGAGGCCTGGACCATACTCGTGCAAAGTGTGCTGGTGGGGAAAGCTCAGGAAATTTATTCGGCGCTACCAATGGACCAATGTGCAGATTATGAGGTACTGAAGACGCACATCCTCAAAGCCTATGAGTTGGTTCCGGAAGCTTACAGGCAAAAATTCAGGAATGCCAGGAAGAGGGAGAGTGAGACCCATGTGGAGTTTGCCAGAGTGAAAGAAAACATGTTTGATCGGTGGTGTGAGTCAAAAGGAGTCGGGAAAGACTTCGAAACATTGCGGGACTTGATCCTGGTGGAGGAATTCCAGCAGTGTGTCCACGAGGACATCAAAGTGTACCTGCAGGAAAAGAAAGTACCAAAGTTGTGGGACGCAGCCACCATGGCAGATGATTATGCTTTAACCCACCGAATAGGGGTCCACAAACCTAACTCCTCGCCCAGACTTCAGCAGGGGAGTTATGGAACAGCAGGTGTGGAGAACGACCATACATGGCGGCGGCCTCGAGATGATTATGGGGACAACTATGATACCCCACCTGTTCGAAATCAGAGGGATGCGGGCCCAAGACAAACTTATAGTTCGGGGGGCCCGAGGCAGACCACGAGTTTTTCCTCCGGGCCTACTTGCGCTTTTTGCAAGAAACCTGGACACTTGATGTCCAGTTGTTACCGCATGAAAAGCGAAGACCCAGAGCGGAGTCCGACTACTACGACTCCAAACGCAATGGCCATTGTGAGAAATCGCCATCAAAAGGGTTACCAACCATTTATTTCAGAGGGGTTTGTGTCACGGGATGGAGCCTCGACTAACCGGAAACCGGTTAGGATATTGAGGGGCACATCAATCTTTAATGCTTGAAGGCATTTTGCCATGGTCTGAGGAGACGGCAACGGGGGATAGTGTTCGTTTACAGGGGATCGGGGGCGGTGTTAGTGCTCCCCTTCATGTCATCTATTTGGAGTCCGATTTGGTGTCAGGACCGGTCACCGTCGGTTTACAAGCCACGCTTCCTGTAGAGGGTGTATCTGTGGTTATCGGGAATGATTTGGCCGGGGGTCAAGTTTATGGTAACCTGAGGGTTGGTAAAGAGCCCAGCAGGGAAAATAACGCCACACCAGCTCGGGATGGCGACAAAAGGGCCAAGTTATTTGTAGGGGGACTGAACTTCAAAACAGAGGAAGAAGTTCTGACCTCTGTCTTCAACAGATATGGGCCGCTGGTGGAAGTGCGGTTGGTAAGAGACTGGGAAACGCAACAGTCAAGAGGGTTCGGCTTTGTCACGTTTGCCAGCACAAAAGATGCCAGAGAGGCAGAGAAGAATTGGAATGGCAAGGATTTGGAGGGTCGGACCATAACAGTAGGGAAGGCATTTCGTAGGCGTCGAGAGGTCTACAGGAGAGGACAACTGGGCGGTAGTTTTGGTGGTGGCCGCAATCAATCTTATTATGGAGGCTCCCTGAGTTACGGCCGCTCCCGAAGGAAGGATTGGCAAAGTAGTGGCCGAGAAGGAGACCGCTATTCAGGGGACTACAGGGACAAGTGGTCCCACCCTAAGTATTAGGGAAGTTCTGAGAAGTTGAAGCACTGAATGCGGCGGAGCCGCCGAGCCAAGATTCCTACACGGATTAACCGTGAACGCCGTTCCTAAAGGCGTCCATGTAGTGAACTTTCATGCACGGACTAACCGTGAACTCCACGTTCCTCAAGGCGCCCATGTAGAGAACTTTCCTGCACGGACTAACCGTGAACTCTCCGTTCCTAAAGGCATCCATGTAGTGAATACTCGGCTTGGCCTCCCGGAAAAAGTGCTATCGAGTGGCTTAACTTTGGATCTTTGATCAACCCCTTAACCTTCATTCACAAGAAACTGACGGTCAAAGTCAGAGGGTCATGAGATGGAGTTTGATTTGGCAGGGACAATGTCGTTGCTGGTGCTTAGTCCAGAGTGAGTAATCTGGAGGGGTGGTGGTGAAAATTTGGTTGCTTTATTTTTAAGTAATAACTGTGCCCGGGGGGAACTGATAATATGGGGGGGTTGAGTTATCTGGTTTGTTTCCCCAAATTGGCCGGCAAAGAAAGTTTTCGCTGGGTTCAAACTTTCTTTCTTGAAGGGGGGGAGTGTTACATATTTATGTGAATGTATGTGAATTACCATTCAGGTCTTTGCTTATCCGTGTGTAGTATATTAAGGGTTGTTGTGGTTGGAGGGTCAGGAGCCCTTCTGAAATAGTGGCCGGAAACGGAAGTGACCGGAAACGGAAGAGGAAAAGACACGAGGAAAAAGGACGGGTATTCTTCTTCCTCGCCCCGCTCCGACGAAAGGGGGGATTGATTGAGCCGTGTGGAAAAGCGGCGTTCCCGAGCCTGTCTGGCGAGAGGAGTTACCGGGACGGATACCTGCCCGGTGGACGTCAAACTGTCGTGTGGCCGTGCACCGACCCAGCGTTTGGCGCCGTTCGCGCCACCGTCTAAAAAGACGCGTACGGGTCGCCCGTTGGGGCCTAACACGCCTTGCAAGCGGCGTGGGGCTTTTGGCTTGCTTTCCCGTACCCGCTTCGCGTGGCCACGAGGGGCTGCAGCCGGGGTGCCTGGTAGCGGTACGATACCTGCCCGGTGGAAACACGTCCACCCGGGGTTCGTTCAACCGCCCGAGTGCGGCGACGCCGACCATCATCTTGGTCAGGAGGGGCCCAGAGACATTGTGCGGGACCGAGACCAAAAGGGGGTCGTGAGTACTCACCGGGACACACATAGATAAGATGGCCATCTTAATCATAGGGAATTGATTGTGGATTGAGAATTGTTGATGGTTGTGTATTGTTGATTGCTCGGGGAAAATCTCCGTGGTTGTGTCATTGAAATTGTATGGTATCATTACCATTGAAATATATCCTTGAACATCAGTTGTCTCTTGGGTGAAATTCATATGGATTGCGTGGCGAAAGCGCATATATAATACAGCTTTCTGGCGAAGTTCCTCTCACGGTCCGGGGGTCACCGAGACCAGGTATTCACCGAGGGGACCACGTAACAGAAGTGATTGGCAAATTTTTGATTTGTTGAAATTTGATGTGCAAAATTGGTAGTGAGCGATGGGCCCGGTGGGTAAGGGTGGCATCCCTGCCACCCTTCCCATGTGGGGCAAATGCGCAATAGTTTATGGGGTGTATGGCAGTGAAAACTAGCCCGGGTGGGTTAGGATAGATTGTTAGGGCCCTAGAAGATGACATTAGGCAACGTTAAGGTTAGTTAGTGACTGATACCTGTAGTGGGGACGCAGGTAGTTTAGTGTGGGTTATAATGACGAGGGAGCGCAATAGTTTAAAGGGACGACTGGGAAGCGCAAGTTT
Source organism: Myxine glutinosa (assembly GCF_964187855.1). NCBI lineage: Eukaryota > Metazoa > Chordata > Myxini > Myxiniformes > Myxinidae > Myxine > Myxine glutinosa. The sequence continues at coordinate 27,899,479 of NC_136273.1, forward strand.
CAGAGGGGAGTAGTTAGATGAGATGATGCTGTGTGAGAACTGGACAGGTGTGTGGAGCAGTGTATGAGTAGTGAGTGGTGTGGATCAGCGCGAATGCGCTTGGGGAGAGAAGGGTGCAGTCGGCACCAAGTGTGAGAGCACAGGTTGCAAGTGCAGGTGTGTGGAATATATGGAGCAGAGAATGAGTGGTGTGGAGAGAGTTGGAGTAAGTGGTACGGAGTGGTGTGCATGGTGCGAAGGTGTGGATGGGGGAAGAGTGGACCCCTTTCACGAGTACCCGGGGCGGGTAGTGTAAGTGTTAGGTAGAGGGTATAGGTAAATTGTGGTTGGATATTGGCATTTGTGGTGCGGTTGCAGAATGGTATTGTGGATGGGTGCATTAGTGTTGTGGAAATGGCTGGGCGTGTAGCCTGTTAGTGTGTGTAGTTGGTTAGGCACTCCACCACTGTGAGGATGTCGGCCAGGTGAGGCCGCAGGTGGGCTCTGGGAGCCGGTAGGTCAGTGGGGCCCGAGGATCCGGAGGACGGACCCGGGTAGCCCAGTGCCAGAGAGGGCACCGAGTGGGGAGAGCGCCAGAGGGCCTTCCCCAGGTAGATAGGTTAGGGTAAGGAGCAGGTAAGCTCGGAGGCAACTGCAGTGGTGGAGGTGTGCAGGTGGTTAGACCTGCTGGGAGAGCTACACGTCGCGGCCCAGAAATTGTGCGAGGGCACCGGGAGATGGATCGGGGGAGTGAGACCCCAAATTGAAAAGCACCACAGTTTGGTCAATGGGAATTGGTTTTTAGAACCCATAGTGTAAGAGGGCCAATGGTTTGGCAGGAGAAAGACCCCGGGTAATGTAAAGTTGTTAAAGTCATTTAGGAAATAGTTAGGATTGATGAACCTGTCGCACCATATGCAGCCACTTACCTGTGGTGATGATGACTCCACACCTGTGTTTTCTTTGTTCTGTGTGCAGGAAATGAGACTTGCTGTGTGGATTGGTGAGACGCATCACGACATGGATGAGACATTGGGGTGATTCCATCTCTCCCTCCCTAGGAGGGACTGATGATGAATTGGTGATGGCAAATTTTGATGTTGAGTTGGAGATGGCAAATTGTGATGAGAGTTGGAAATGGCAAATTTGATTGGTTAGGAGGTAGAGAAGACGAATTTGGTTTATGGGAGGAACGGGGAAGACAGTAGGGACGTTTGTTGATTTGTAAAGTAGATGTTTATGGGTAGTGTTGTGTTTTGTGGATACAGTAAGGGGTAAGGGAGGGGCAATGTAGGTTGCCTGGTGGGGGGGGGGGGGCATACGGTAGGAACGTACCTGTCTCACCTGGTTCCCATGTGCCCCCAGTGTGCATCACCTTGTATTGCGTGCACTTTTGCGCCCTTACCACCTTACTCACTTGTCTTTTCTTTTGTCTCCCACCTCCGAGGATCTGGCTTTGGGGCAGAGAGAGAGGAGAGAGAGGTGCTGGCTCCGCAGTTGTGGGCCTGCACTTTCGCTGCTTGCTGCCTGGATCGATACACCATATGGACCGCAATTTTTGTGGCCGCCCACCATGGACCGCAGTTCTCTTGCGGGCAAGCACCACCCGTTGATGGACCTATGGGTCAACGTGGCACCTACGCCATACAGGTGAACCACTTTTAGTTGGCCCCCTGACGGCCACAATACAGAAATGGACGCGGTTGGCGCCTTTCTTTATTTTTGAAGGAAGCCAGAACACCAAGTGGGCTCCAAGGCAAGACCAGCGGCAGAACATCGGCCGGCTGCGACACCACCGGTGACTATAAACACTTTATTGGTGCACCGGATGGTGCTGACTGTGTGATGGGGTGGTGCTTTTGGTGCTTGAACGGGGTGCTCTGCACATTATTAAAGGCCGTAAGGCCACAGAGCACTCGTGGGTTGGTGTATCGATGCTGGCATGCGTGCTCTCTCTATGCATAACATCTGCATGTGTTCCTCCAAAAACAGGTCCTGGATCGTAGTGTAAATATCAGTGTAGTCTTGTGTAAATAATGCTCCCTACCGGTTGTATGTTTAGTTTGAGGATTCTTTCCGCGATTCGGTTATCCTGTGGGTGTGTTTCTGTGAGGAGAAGGGTGCAACGTCGCAGGGGGACATATTTACTCATTTGTGAACATCTGTAAAACTGTCGCACTCAGGGTAGAGTTAATAGTAGAGGGAACTACATCTGAGTGCCACACTAAAGTAGGTAAAAATTTATCGGGTCGGGACGCCCCGAGGTAGAGAAGGGTGCAATGTTGCGGATATGGGATTTGGCCTCCATCCATATCCGCTTGTAAATATTCCCCTATTTCCCCAATACTCCCCAACTATCCCGAATCCCCCATTCCCTAGTCCCATTGTCTGTAAACAACACTCTGTAGAACCGACCTTCCCCTTTTTCCCCCATTAAATGTCGTACCCAGGTTCACCGCATCTCACGTAGACAACTATAGGACATCTTGCTAGTTATTCTTAGTCTATGTCAGTTAAGGACTCGTTTCCATTAATTCTGACTCTTCGTTGCACCAGAATGTGATTGTATGGCACCAGTAGTAAGTTTAGGACCTCCCAATACCTCCCCACAATCTCATCTCCGCATCCTCCCATCTTCCTCATGAAACAACAACAACAACAACAACTACAACAACAGCGGGGGCGGCGCGGCGGCGGCGCGGGGAGTGTGCGTCCTCACTCCGGCTTCGTTAGCCGCCATTGCCCATGTGCTCCGACGGGGTTACCACACAGGGGCTGACTGTCAGCTCCTCGTCAAGGGCGGAGCCCGGTAGCCCCCCCGCACCCAATAAGAAGCGGTGGACCGATTCCATCTGGGGCGGAGCTAACGAGCCGAGGGCGTGTCACTCCCCGCTGGATATACGCAGCCACTTACCGGAGGTGACGTCAGATGCGCCCCCAGCTTGAGGAGAAACAGACGCCACCTCCAGCGCGACGATACCTCCCCGCATATCTGGACCGGACCATGTGGATCCTGTCCCTGAGCCAAGGTGCACCTTGAGCCATCGATTCTGCCGTTCCTTGCCATCAATCCCTGTGTGAGTCAGTCTTGTCCCGTTTATCTGTGGTCTGTCGGGGCTAAGATAAGACCGTGTTTAAGTGCCCACCTTTCTATGCTGTACCTCTTGTGCGTGTAATCTAAACGTTCTGCAAACCCATATTATAACCTCCTCCGGAGGTCTTGAGAACTGTACCCCTGGTGTCGTGTCATTTAACCCAGCCGTTGTGTCCTTTCCTTCATTGATCTAGCGTAGCGCGATTCGGCCAACGTTCGAGTGGAATCGGGTAAACTGTGCAGACGCGGTCATACCAAACCGCTCGGTAAACTAACATCCAAAACCGCGTCTGTAACAATATATATATATATATATATATATATATATATATATATATACCCTCGGACCCCACTATTCGCAGGGCATACGTTCCTCGAAAATCTGCGAATAGCGAAACTGCAAATAGCAGGGCATTGTTTCAATGGAAAAAGGGGGGATAGGTTCCCGAGTTGCGAAAATCCACGAATGGCAAGGCAAAATCCGCGAATGGTGAGGCAAATCCCATGAATGTCGACGATAATATCCGTGAAGGTCGATGAAAGTCCCACAAATGATGAGGCAAATCCCACGAAGGTATGCCGCTGCATTGTTTCAATGCCCCTGAAAAACCATGATTTCACGGAACACGGCCGCAAATAGGAAAAAAAAACCCGACGATTTCACGGAACACGGCAGCGAATAGAAAATAAAATCCCGCAAATTTGCGGGACACTTTTCCGCGAATAGAGAAACAGGTCGCATTTTATCGCCCGCGAATATGCAGAACCCGTGAATAGCTGGGTCCGACAGTATATATATATATATATATTGTTACAGATTTGGGAACCACCCCCTTCACTTGTAAATATCCTCCTTTGTAATATAATCCCCTTTTATTAATTATTAAATATCGCACCCTAGGCCACGCAACACGCAGCCAATCTTAGAATCATCTTGCTAATTATTTCCTATTCTATGTTTAATTAAGGCTCTGTATCCACTAGATTGACACCACGTTGCATTAACAAATAAGGATAGCTCCCCTTCAATAACTCCATACCCCAGCAAACTATCTCTCTGCAAAGCAGCTCGACAAGCGTGGGGTGCACGCCCTCTCAACTGGCCTTGGTTTGAAAGCTGTGTTTGCCGCCATTTTGAACATATGCTCCGTGCTCTGTATTGGACAAGAAGGCGGGATCGCCGAGAAGAGGCGTGACCGTGGCTCGCCACAAGGGCGGAGCTGTTCAGCTCCGTTACCAAATAAGGCTACAAACAGAGCATGGGGCGGGACCCAAACGGCCGAGGGCGTGTCACGACCCCGCTTAATATATGCGTTCGAGGATCGCGCGAAAAGAGATGGGAGGAGACGAGCCGTTGAGACCAGCAGAGGCGAAGAGTGTGCAGCAAAAGAGGGTTGCCTGACGTGAGAGATCGTGCCTTGCCTGAGAGAGGAAATCCCATTATTACTGACACAGAGAGAGAGAAGGTCGTGGCGTCGACGCAGCAATATCTGTTCCAGCGGTTGTCGGGTTCGCTTTAAACCAACGGCGCGAGGTCGGAACGGAACCTCGACGGCTGAACGAGCCGAACCGGCCACCTTTGCCAGCTGAACGGACCTTCTCCTGCCATTCCTGTCATCATCCCCGTGTGAGTCTGTCTTTGTTTGTTCTGTCCTGGGTATAAGTAAGACTGTATAGATAAAGCTGCCCTGTGTTCTTTTTACATCCATCTATCTTTGTACAGCTTTAATCTTTCTTTTCCTCTGGTGGTTGTTATAATAAATGTGTGCTCTTTCTCCAAGCTTTGGTTTCGTCTTCATCCAGTTGCTTTCGTCTTTTCTTTCCATTGGTCTACGTGGCACGATTAAAACCGCTACAATCGGGTTAGTAATTGTTAACGGCCTGGGTCGTGACTCGCTTCGCTCGGCGTGTCCATTACCGTCGCGACTCGGGCGGGGCTGTCTCCTTGCTGGTTGGGAGGTCATGGTAAGCAGGTATTCAGGGGGTCTTTTTTGGGGTCTCTGGCCCGATTACCCTGGTCGTGGCTGACCACCAGTGACGTCACAGACCCCCAGGATCGGCGACGGCCAGTATAACGGACAAGGGGTTAATCCCCCTTGCTAACGGGAGAGCCGTCGTCCCAGATCTGTAACAATATATATATATATATATATATATATATATATATATATATATATATATATATATATATATATACTGTATATATATACTGTATATATATATATATATACTGTATATATATACTGTATATATATATATATATATATATATATATATATATATATATATATATATATATATATTGTTGTGGTTTTGAGTTTTGTACAATAAAGGTTAAATTTCCCCCTCATAGTTAGTCACACAAACAACAGGTAGCCTCGCGATAGTTCAGTTATTTCATGGTATGTGTGAGAATAGTCCTTTTCCTGTGTTAGTTTTGCATTGAGTAGAATAATGAGAGTAGGTCCTTTTCATACTTCCATTGCCTTATGCCGCTTCCATTGCCTTATGCCGCCTTACGCCCCTTTGTGCTGCCTTTGGCTTTTTGGCGCGAATTAACACGAGGCAGGCCCAGCAGGTCGGGCCGGGACCGAATGAGGGCAGCGAAGAAGCTGACGGTAAGCGCAAGCCACCAATCAGGGCTCAAAGGGAGTGGCTGCGGCAATGCGTCACAGGGCGTGGTTGGAACGTTTGAGAAGGCTCAGGGCATGGCAAATATAACCCGCCGCGCAAAGCCCCCAAGGACAGAAGAGAAGAGGAGTTGAAGGAGCGCGGTCAGCAGTGGAGTTTGAGAGATACGAGATCGGAGAAAGACGCGCATGAACCAAGATACGCGCTCATATTAAAGTGACGCTCGGTTGAGCTTGAAGCCGAGCCGCTATATTGCATTGGGTTACGTGAGTGATAGCGCGCTGGTTGCTACACGTGCTGTGGAACCGCCCAGCTGCGCTGAAAGACGCGTACATTTCTTTCCTGCCTCATCTGCTGCCTTTTGGTCGAGAGACGCGCTATGAGGATCCTTCCACCGCCTGCTTGCCATCATCGCGGGACGTGCTGTGACCGAGGAGAGCCGGACGGGCCCTTCCTGGACGACCAAGTCGGCGCGTTTGGCCTGAACATCATACTGCCTGCAATTTCCCTGTGTGAGTGTGAACGGGCCCTGGGATTTAAGAATAAGACTGCTTAAGTTCTGCTCTGTGTCTGCTTTCTACCAAATTGTACATACGTGTAAATAATAATTAAACCTGTGTTCTTCCTTTGATTGTACCGCTTTTGTGATTTCCATCATTGACTAAGCGTGGTACGAGTAAAACCGCTCTAATCGGGGTCCAATATTAACCGTGACTGCACGGACCACGTGGTACGCAATCCGCTCGGTGTACTCAAATTACACGTGGCTCGTGCGAGGCTTGGTTCCCCGCTTCCGTGTCGGCGCAGGTATTTAGGTACGAGCGAGACTTGGTCCCGAAACCCTATCTTGCGTTTGCCCGGAAGAGGCGTTTCAAGTCTCTCGGTTACGCCAGGCCCAGAAAGAACAAGGGGCTTAATCCCCCCTTGGTAAGGGTAAGAAGGGCGGCGGAAAACCGTAACTATATATATATATATATATAAATATATATATATTTTTTTTGTTTGTTTTTTTGTGGATATGAGAATGGTTTGTTTTTTTTGTTGTTGTAGTGTAAATTGTTGTAAAGATCACCCTTTGTAAATGTCATGATCCTTGTAAATACCTCCGTAGTGTAAAGGTCAAAGGGCGTCTCGGTAGTTATTCCATGAAACACCACATTGCAGGACCCGATAAAACCCTTGTTCAGTAGCTTATATCTTATTATGTGTCTTAGGGTAAGGCCGTGTCTCCCATTAATTTAAATACTCCATTGCACCAAGTGAAATAAGAGTAGATCCCCTTTCATTTCATTTCAATGGCCAACTGCATTTTGGGCGGTTTTCTTCAACCACCATTGACCACGAGGCAGGGTTGGGGAAGAAAGGCGGGTCCCCACCTCGTCAGAGAGGGGAGGAGTGAGCCAGCCCCACTCGACCAACCATGAACAAGGGGTTTGGCTTGAGAGGGCGGACAGAGAATGCTTGGGGGAGGTTCGCAAAGGGTGAAGGGCGGGGCCTATATAACCCGCCGCGGGGCGTTCCCGAGAGAGACATGAGATGGGCTGAGAAAGGAGACAAGCAGATGAGTCCAAGAGAGTTGCAAAAAGGTCCAAGGCTGAGCTGAGCTGCGTGGTGAGGTGGAAAGGAAAGAGCTGGGTCGTCAGAGCAGGGCTGAGTTGTGAGGTTCCAAAAGCAGATCATCCAGGGAAGCACAAAGCCTGATATTCGTCACCTTGCGCGCCAGCGGCAGCGTCTACAGCAGCAGCAGCAGCAACGCTCGCCAGCCACTTAGAGGCCTGAACGGCAGTTAGAAGCAGGGCCGCGAAGGAACGGCGGCTGCAGAACGTGCGAATCGTGCTGCCGGACCCAGTGGACTTTCCTCTCCTTCCAGCCAATTCCTATCATCATTCCCCGCGTGAGTCTGTGTCTTCGTTTGTTCTGTCCTGGGTATTAAGTAAGCCTGTTAGATAAGTTAATAATTTGCACTGTGTCACCTGCGTCTCATGTCCCTGTACATAATCGTGACTGCTCCTTTTTGCTTACGTGTACATAATAAACCCTGTTACTCTTCTGTACGTCTTCTTCTTCCTCTTTGCATTCGGTCGCTTTAGAGTTTTCCAGATTGAGTATCTGTGGCGCGATACAGCCAACGTTTGGGTGAATCGGGTTTAGTCGGGGAACAACTGTTCGGCCGCGGTTATACCTCCGCTCGGTAAAATAACATCTAATCCGCGGACCGTAACAAATTGGTGTCAGGAGTTGGGATTCGAACCTGGGACTAAATTTATTTAGCCCAAATTTTGGAACACCAATTGTGTTATTGACCGTAACAAATTGGTGTCGGGGAGTGAGATACGAGGCCCGAAGCGCGCTTAACGCGCTCAAAATTACGAGCTGCTGGAAATTTGTGTTTTAAAGCAAAACCCGAATTTTGAAATCGCGCCATGGCTGGTCAAGGCGACGGGATGCCGGTGGGTGAGCTAGAGGAGGGGTTAGGAGTAACCCAGGATCAGAGGGACGAAGTAGAGGAGAACATTGGCAATGTGGTTGAGGGGGTATCAGGTGCACAAAATGGCGCTCTCGCACACGTGGTTACAGCGGCACCAAATTTTGCCGTGCCCGTGACCGTAGCAGCGGGCTTTGATGTGGGGGACTTCATGGCGCAATTCACCGTGATGCTGAGAATAAACGGGGAGAGATTGAGTAACCAAATTGAAGAAATAACGAACGGAATGAGGGCCAATATGGAGAGAATGGAGCAGAGGGACAGAGACCGCATGGTGGGCGAGAGGGTCCCAGGGGTGCACGAGGAGGTAACGCGGGTCGAGAAGCGCCGGTTGAACGAAGTTGAGAAAAGCACGGGTACAATGACAGGGGTAGAAATCGCGACCCGGGGTTTGGAAAAGCCGGCGACCGCTGAGGTAGAGGAGGGTGTTTTAGTAAAGCCAGCGGTCGTCGAGGTGAATAAAGAAAAAGCAGTGCTGGGAATTAAAATTGAAGAGATGACGGAGGTAGCCCGGGAATTGCAGGGAGAAATGGAAAATGTGCAAAGTCCCTGCTCACATCACGATGCTGTGCTTAACCCGAATGGAAGTTTGCAGGTGCGCGTGGAGAAAAGGATCCCCCAGGTGAGTCGTGCTGTGTATTGTGCGGGGAGATTTTGTAAGAGGATGTTTGGCGACAAAAGAATTGTCGCGCGATTGGGATCGATATGGCACCCGGGCGTTGGTGAAGGGTCCCGTGTGAGTGGAAATGGCACGCGTGTGAAAAAAAGTGTGCGTCGGCGAGTGGGTGTGTTATAAAGTGTGGGAGTGAAACCGAGTGCGAGCGAGAATGCACGTCGGGGTGTACGGAGTGTACGTGCGAGGGTGAGAGTGACCCGGAGAGTGAGTTGGTGGTGGAGCGGGTGCGAGAATGCACGCTTGGAATGGTTGAGGGTGTGCGAGGAAGCACACCTGAGTTGGTGGTAGCGCGAGTGTGGGAGAGCCCATCTGAGCGCGTTAGTGGGTGGATGCCAGAGTGCACGCCCATGGTGAGTGTTACGGAGGACGTAACGGAGGAGAGGTGTGGACCGAGGTGTGCGCGCGGCGAGTGTGCGCGAGAGGCGTGGTTTGTAACAGGGAGTGCGTTGGTGGAATGTACGGACGGCGTTGGAACGCCGGATTTGGTGAGGGTGAAAGGGGTAGCGTATGCGTGTGAGCATGCAGGTGAAGCATCGACGGTAACCGGGTTAGCGGTTAGGGCGACGGATAGCCGATGCGAGCACTCGGGGCGTGGTGTGCTTTGTTGGGTGCGAGGCCCGGCGCGGATCGATGCTGCGTTGCTTCTCTTCGAAGCGTCGTTGCCGATTCGGGCTTGGCCCTGCCCTGCACGGTCGAGTCCGGGCCTTGTCGGGCCAGGCGACCGGTCCGGTTCAAGGGCGAGTGGTAGGAAGCGGCACGGTGCCCCCTCGTGGGGACGGGGTTCCGACCGAGGGAGATTGAGCCATCGGGCCCGGGACCGCAAGGTGCCGCGCCGAGATGGTGCGTGGAATCTCGGCCCGACCAAACCACCTCCCTTGAACCGAAAGCCGGACGGATTCAACCTGCAGGCGACCAAACCACCCGAATTCATTGCTCGGCTTTACGAAGCCGAGTTTAATGACGTCATGACGCACCGAGGCTAGGATATAGCGGACTGTTATGATGGTGATAGTGATAGTGTTTTGATACGAAATTTAGAAAAGTGAATAGAATTGGCAGTAATTGGAAAATTTTTGATTGGTTGAAATTTGGTGAGCAAAATTGGTAGTGGAACGTCCCCCATGTGATGGGATGGCCAATCCACCATCCCTCACAGCGGGGGGGGGGGGGCAAAGGAGCACTAGTCTTATGGGGTTGATGGCAGTGAAAACTAGCCCGGGAGGGTTAGGATATATCGTGTGTAGGGATCTAGAGATTGACCTTAGGTAACGTTAAGATTAGTTAGTGACTGATACCTGTAGTGGGGACGCAGGTAGATTAGTGTGGATGATAATGACGTGGTATGTGCTTAGTTTAAAGGGAAGATGGGGAGCACTAAGTTAGCAGGGCAACAGGTAGGTTAGATGATGCCGTGTGTATGGTGAACAGGTGTGATTGAACAGGTGTGATTGCACAGGTGTGCAACTGGACAGGTGTATGGAGCAGTGTATGAGGGAGTAGTGGTGAATGGGTGTGGTGCTGACCAAATGGTCCAGGAAGGAAGGAGGGTGCAGGTGGCACCAGGTGTGAGTGCACAGGTGTGCAACAACAGGTATGAGGAACAGGTGTATGGAGAATGGTTGTGTGGAATAAATGGTAGTGTGGAGTATATGGAGTATTGGAATGGATGGTCGTGGAGTGAGTATGGTGGAAACTATGGAGTGGAGTGGATGGTGCGGAGGTGTGAATGGGGGAAGAGTGGACCCCCATCACGAATACCCGGGGCGGGTAGTGCAAGTGTTAGGTAGAGGGTATAGGTAAATTGTGGTTGGATATTGGCATCTGTGGTGCGGGTGGAAGAATGGTGATTGGATGGGTGCATTAGTGATGTGGAAATGGCTGGGCGTGTAGCCTGTTATTGTGTGTAGTTGGTTTGGGCACTCCACCACTGTGAGGATGTCGGCCAGGTGAGGCCGCAGGTGGGCTCTGGGAGCCGGTAGTTGTTGTGGATGGGACCCGAGGATCCGGAGGATGGACCCGGGTAGCCCAGTGCCAGAGGGCACCGAGTGGGGTGACAGAGCCAGGAGGGGCCTTCCCCAGTTAGTTAGGTTAGGGTGAGGAGCTAGGTAAGCTCGGGTGGCAACTGCAGTGGTGGAGGTGTGCAGGTGGATAGACATGCTGGGAGAGCTACACGTCACAGCCCAGAAATTGTGCAAGGGCACCGGGAGATGAATCGGGGGAGTGAGACCCCAAATTGAAGAAGCACCACAGTTTGGTCAATGGGAATTGGTTTTTAGAACCCATCGTGTAAGTTGGCCAATGGATTGGCAGGGAAAGACCCCGGGTAGAGTAGAGTGTTAAAGTCATTTAGAGGGTAGATAGGATGAAGGATCTCCTCGCACCATCTGCATCCACTCACCTGAGATGACGTACCTCCACACCATGCCAGGTGGTTTTGATTATTTTTATGATGCAGATGTTTGGAATGTGAGACGCATCATGACGTGGGTGTGACATTGTGCTTTGTTGTTCCATCTCTTCCTCCTTATGAGGATTGATGACGAATTGGGTGATGGCAAATTTTGGATAGTGGGGGAGTGAAGACGAATTTGGTATAAGGGAAATAAGGGGAAGACGTGACGGTAGCGACGGATTGGCAATGTGTAGATTTTTGTACATATGGGGTAAGGGCAAGGGTAGTGTAGGTGACAGGGGGGGTGACGTACGGTAGGGACGAGCTTTCTCACTTTGCCCTCCGTACGCATTTCGCCTTGCATTGCCTTGTTTGATGTGTACCCTTGTGACCTTACCCCTCGCTCATTTGTCTTCCCCCTTTTGTCTCCCACATGATCTGTGCGCCATTGGGCGCCGAGGGGAGCGTGCGTGAGTCGGCCATTGTGCGCCCGGAACTCCCAGAACCAGCTGTCTGCATCGATGCACCACATGATGGACCACATGTCTGTGGCCGAGCACCACTTATGGACCCCATGGGTTGGGGCATGGCCCCTCTGCTGGAACCGGCCATGAGGGCCCGAAATCTTGCTGGCGGACCTTGTCCACAGGGCACCGATGCCCCACAGGTGAATCACACGTAGTCGGCCCTGTGGGCCATAAATAAAGAAAATAAAAACGGACACGTTAGGTGCATTTTATTGCAAATAGGCCGCCAGCAAAAGATAAAGACAACAACTGGAAGAAATAATAATAACCAGCAGAGGGAGCCGAAGAGCAAGAGATCACCTGCAGGGTTAGGGGTTGTTGGTTTATTTTGATTATTCATGAACACTGATGAACAATGGTGACTGCACCGATTGGTGCTTGAGGGTGTATTGGTGCGTTTTGGGTGCTTTAATGGTGCGTCGATGCAGAGCAGACCGTCTCCCCCCCCAGAAAGAACAATCACAGGTCCTGGGTTAGTCTTGTAAATAAAAGTAGTGTCAATTGTAAATAATGCTCCCCACCGTCAATGTGTAGTTTGAAGACCATTCCGCAATTCGGTTAACTGTGGGCATGAGTCTGTTAGGCAGGGTGCAATGGAGCAGCGGGACACATTTATTTATGTTTTAAAACTGTCGCACTCAGGGTCAGGTTAAAAGTAGAGGGAACTACACCTACGTGTCACACTAAATTTAAGTTGTAGGCTCGGGACGTGCCTAAGAGGAGGAGGGTGCAGTGTTGTGGATATGAGAATGTTTTTTTTTTTTTGTTGTTGTAGTGTAAATTGTTGTAAAGATCACCCTTTGTAAATGTCATGATCCTTGTAAATACCTCCGTAGTGTAAAAGTCAAAGGGCGTCTCGGTAGTTATTCCATGAAACACCACATTGCAGGACCCGATAAAACCCTTGTTCAGTAGCTTATATCTTATTATGTGTCTTAGGGTAAGGCCGTGTCTCCCATTAATTTAAATACTCCATTGCACCAAGTGAAATAAGAGTAGATCCCCTTTCATTTCATTTCAATGGCCAACTGCATTTTGGGCGGTTTTCTTCAACCACCATTGACCACGAGGCAGGGTTGGGGAAGAAAGGCGGGTCCCCACCTCGTCAGAGAGGGGAGGAGTGAGCCAGCCCCACTCGACCAACCATGAACAAGGGGTTTGGCTTGAGAGGGCGGAGAGAGAATGCTTGGGGGAGGTTCGCAAAGGGTGAAGGGCGGGGCCTATATAACCCGCCGTGGGGCGTTCCCGAGAGAGACATGAGATGGGCTGAGAAAGGAGACAAGCAGATGAGTCCAAGAGAGTTGCAAAAAGGTCCAAGGCTGAGCTGAGCTGCGTGGTGAGGTGGAAAGGAAAGAGCTGGGTCGTCAGAGCAGGGCTGAGTTGTGAGGTTCCAAAAGCAGAAGATCTTCCAGGGAAGCACAAAGCCTGATATTCGTCACCTTGCGCGCCAGCGGCAGCGTCTACAGCAGCAGCAGCAGCAACGCTCGCCAGCCGCTTAGGGGCCTGAACGGCAGTTCGAAGCAGGGCCGCGAAGGAACGGCGGCTGCAGAACGTGCGAATCGTGCTGCCGGACCCAGTGGACTTTCCTCTCCTTCCAGCCAATTCCTATCATCATTCCCCGCGTGGGTCTGTGTCTTCGTTTGTTCTGTCCTGGGTATTAAGTAAGCCTGTTAGATAAGTTAATAATTTGCACTGTGTCACCTGCGTCTCATGTCCCTGTACATAATCGTGACTGCTCCTTTTTGCTGACGTGTACATAATAAACCCCGTTACTCTTCTGTACGTCTTCTTCTTCCTCTTTGCATTCGGTCACTTTAGAGTTTTCCAGATTGAGTATCTGTGGCGCGATACGGCCAACGTTTGGGTGAATCGGGTTTAGTCGGGGAACAACTGTTCGGCCGCGGTTATACCTCCGCTCGGTAAAATAACATCTAATCCGCGGACCGTAACAAATTGGTGTCAGGAGTTGGGATTCGAACCTGGGACTAAATTTATTTAGCCCAAATTTTGGAACACCAATTGTGTTATTGACCGTAACAAATTGGTGTCGGGGAGTGAGATACGAGGCCCGAAGCACGCTTAACGCGCTCAAAATTACGAGCTGCTGGAAATTTGTGTTTTAAAGCAAAACCCGAATTTTGAAATTGCGAATTTTGAAAATTACGAGCTGCTGGATTGCTGAGCGGATGGCGGCCGCGGCCCGAACTATTAACAATGACTAAGACCCGATTCCTTAAACGTGGGCCAAATCGTGCCACAGATATTCAATTTGGAAAAGACAAAGACGACGGATGTGAAGAAGAAGAAGAAGAAGAAGACATTAAAAAGGTTTGAAATACGAATATAATTTATTACTATTTACAACCAAAAGAAACCAAGGAGAAGGAAGGATAATAAAATAAAGCAGAAAGAGGGATGGACCAGAAGGACACAGTGAAAACTCTAGCTTACCTATTCAGTCTTAATTAATACCCCAGGACAAGACACACAAAACAGACTACGAGCAAATTCACACGAGGGATGATGACAGGAATGGCAGGAGGTGGGTGGCTGGAGGGGGAGGAAGGCACGGAGCTGGCTGGAGCTTGATCTCGCACGGGACGTCGGGCTGGACCTCGACGGCTGCCGATGCCACCGATCCTGTGGTGTGCGCGGGGTAACGGGTCGGAGCTGCCTGGTGGAGCCAACGCTGCTGGTGGGGGTCTGGCGTGACAGGTTCTCTCTCCCTCTCTCACAAACTCGCAGGACTCTCTTCAGGCTTGTCTGTGATCTGATCTCCTCCCTCCTCCACTCTTCTGGGGGGCGTCTCCCGCGGGTTATATAAGCCCCACCCTTGACCCTTTTGCGAACCTCCCCCAAACGTTCTCTCTCCGCCCTCTAAAGCCAACCCCTCGTTCTGGGTTGGTCGGCAAGGGCTGGTTCACTCCTCCCCTCTATGACGAGGTGGAGACACGCCTTTCTTCCCCGACCTTACCTCGTGGCTAATGGTGGTTTTGGGGCGATTCGAGCTAGCCCCAGCCAAAGGCCAGCAATGGCGAATGAAGAAAACCGCCCAAATGCAGTTGGCAATTGCAGCAAACCTGGCAAACATGGCACTTTGAAGATGCCATGTCGGAGGGATCTACTTTATTTAATGCAGTGCAATGGAGTGTCAAATTAATGGAAGACAAGGCCTTACCCTACTACACAGAATAAGGAAATAACTGTCAACAAGGAGGAAATCTATTATTGGCTACGTGGGTGCTTGTGAAATAACTACGGGCACGACCTTTGACCTTTATACACAACTGGAGGAAGGAGGGTCCACAATAAAACAATTTTAAAAAGCACAATCCTCATATTCACAACAATATATATATATATATATATTATATATATATATATATATATATATATATATACATATATTTTTATATATATATATATACAGTATATACATATATATATATATATATATATATACATATATTTATATATATATATATATACAGTATATACATATATACATATATATATACATATATTTATATATATATATATATACAGTATATACATATATACATATATATATATATATATATATATATATATATATATATATATATATATATATATATATATATATATTGTTCCGGTTTTGTGTTTTTGTAATAAAGGTTAATTTCCCCTCCTAGTTTAGTTACACAACATGTAGCCTCGTTTAAGCTCAGTTATTTCTTAGTGAATGTAAGCGTAGACCTTTCCTATGTTTAGTTTTGCGTTGAGTAGAATAATGAGAATTAGGTCCTTTACGATGCCTCCATGCTTTTGGTTTTGGCGCGAAATACCACGAGGCCGGCCTGAACAAGTCGATCGAGGCCGAAGGAAGGCGGGGCAGGAGTGGGAGTGACCGGTTAGCACGAGCCGATAATCAGGTCTCGAGGGGAGTGACTTACCACTGCGGCAAAAGGCGGGGTTTGGAACATTTGATGTGGGCTAGGGCGGGGACGATATAACCCTGTGCCCAGAGCCCCCACCTCAGTTATGAGAAGGGCGGCAGACGAGTTATGAGCCAAGATCCTCCGTTGAGTTACGAGAGTGAAAGCGCTGTGTTCAGTTATGAGAGGGAAAGCACTGTGTTGAGCTGGAGTCAGATCCTCCATTGAGTTACGAGAGTGAAAGCGCTGAGTTACGAGTTATGAGTTCGGAGCGCTCAGTTTGACGGCAGTTGTATTAATCGCGCTGTGAAAGACAGCCCTGCTGGGCCACAGACGCGCATATTTTCCCGCCTGCCTGCCTGCCTGCCTGCCTTCGCCGGGAAGCGTGCTGTGATCGCCAGAGGGCCACGCCGGGTGAGCTGTTCCTGGAGGACCAAAGCTGGCGCGTTCAGCGCATGAACATTCTTCCTTCATCTCCCTGTATGTGTGAGTGGGCCCACTGTCTGGGAAAATAAGTTAAGACTGCCCTGTGTCTTTTCTTCTTTTTCTTCTTCTACCAGTGTACATTGTGTAAATAATAATTAAACCTGTTCTTCCTTCGATTCGACCGTTTCGTCCCTTCCATCATTGACTTAGCGTGGTACGAATTATATCGCTCTGATCGGGTTCCAATAGCAAGGTAACAGCATGGACCACATGGAACGCCATCCACTCGGGTGTACTCAATTACACATGGTTCATGCGAGACACGATCCCCGCTTCTGCGGCGGCGTGGGTACTTAGGTACGTGCGAAAATTGTCCCGAGACCCTTTCCCGCATCTGACCGGAAGTGGCGACTCAGTCTCGCAGTTTGAAGACCCAAGGAGAACAAGGGGCTTAATCTCCCCTTGGTAAGGGAACGGGCTTCGCAAAACGGCAACAATTTGGTGCTAGTTGAGTGGGATTGGACCTGGAGTGCGCTTCACACACTCGAAATTACGAGCGAACGAAATTTAGTTTTTAAAAGCCAAATTTATATTCGTACCATGGCTGGCCAAGGCGGTCGAATGCCGGTGGGGGTAGATGAAGAGGTAGAATTGATGCCCCAAGACCAGGAGAGACAGTTGGTAGTGGAGGAAGCCGAAGAGGGGGCGGTAGCTGGCGAAGAAAATGGCGGCGCCTCGCACGTGGCGGCGGAGGCTGAGCCCGCGGCGCCAGTGGACTGGGGCTTATTCGTGACTCAAATGAGGGCATACATAGTCAGGTCGGGTGAAAACGCGAAAGAACTAAGGAATAACATGGATAGAAAGAATGGGAAAATGGACACCCAAGAGAATAAGATGAAAGAAATGAGGGGCGAAGCAAGGTGTAACAAGGGCTAATTGAAAGAAACAATGGATGCCCAAAATAATCAATTGAAAGAAATGGGGAACAAAACTACCCAGGAATTGGAAAAAATGATGGCAGAGTCAAAGAGGGACATGAAAAAAGCGGGGGAGGACATTAGGCGCGGGTTGAGCGAGGAGGTCGCAGTGGTACGTGACGAGGTGAAGCAGTGTGGGGAACGCGTGGAGAGCGATGTAGAGCGAGGGACGGCTAAGTTGACCGGGGATATGGAAATCGCGACGCGGGGTGTAGAAGAGCCGACGATCGCCAAATTGGAAAAAGAAATTTTATGGGCTCCGGCGGTCGTCGAGGTAGAAAAAGAAATAGTTGGGGTTGAAGAGACGGGAGAAACAGAAGATAAGTCACAGAAGGAGGTTAAGGAATGCGCACAAAGTTTGTATTCACACCGTGATGCCATGCTTGCTAACCCCAATAAAGGTTTACAGGTGCTGGCGAAGAAGCCGGGGAAGGAGGACCCCGAGGTGAGTGGAAAAAATGGCGCAAATGTCTTTGGCGCGAACGGGTTTTTGGCGCGCTTGGGAGAGAGACGAGACCTGGGCGTTCGCGGAAGGTCCATTGTGCGGTGTACGAGGGCGGCTAGTACGATTTGCGAAAGGCCCATTGTGCGGTATGAGAGGGCGTGCGTGGAGCACGAGTGTGAGAAAGAGTGTGTTACGGAGTGTGTAACGGGAGAGTGTGTTACAGAGTGTGTGCAGGAGTGCACACCAGAGCATGTTGCAGAGTGTGTGCAGGAGTGCACACCAGAGCGTGTTGCAGAGTGTGTGCAGTGCACACCCGGGGGTGTTACGGAGTGTGTAATGAAAGAGTGTGCACCAGGGTGTGCGTGAGGGTGTGCGATAATGAAGTGTGTGAAAGGCGTGAGTGCGCCTAGGTGTACGGGTATGAGTACGGAGTGTGAGGGAGAATGCACACCAGAGAATGTGGAAGGAGAGTGTGCAGTAACGGAGTGTATGGGAGGCGCGGGGGCGCCTGGGGGTGCGAGTGCGGAGTGGGTCGCGAGTAGTGAGGACGCGGCTCAAGCATCGACACCGACCGGGGTAGCGCCTAGCGGGACGGGTAGCAGACGTGAGCCCCTGGTGAGTGGTGTGCAGCTGGGACCGGCGGGGATCGGTGCCGCGGCGGTCTCACAAGGACCGGTGTGCACGATTCGTGCCGGCCCCCGCACTGTATGGTTGGTGCCGTGCCATGGCGGCAAAGGCAATCGGCGAGGTTCAAGGGGAGGTAGGAGATTTCAGAGCCGCGCACTCTGTCGGGTGCGGTGCTCTGACCGTGGCCGGTTGGGTCACCGTGCGTGGGACCATGAGACCCCGCCAAGAGATGGAGCCTTGCACCTTGGCTCATCCATACTTCCCCCCTTGGATCGAAAATGCCGACTGACATCCCATACAGGCGACCAACCACCCGCATGGATCGCTCGGCCCCTCGAGGCTGAGCCGTGACGACATACATCCACTTGGTGAGGCTCGAGTGTAATGGACTGATGAGAGTAGTGTACCCCACGTGGGGGAATGGTAGTGTTACCATTCCTCAAACAGGGCCCATGAGCATTAGTTTAGGGGGATGGCAGTGATAGGCATATGGGGGTGCCACGTGCCAGCAATGGTTGCCTCCATGGGGCACCGAAGCTAGCCGAGGGAGGGCTAGGATAATGTTAGGGAACTAGAAGACTGTACAGACAAGATTTATGTAGTGGCACTTGTTCTATAGTGGGGACATAGATAGCTTAGATGGTTGATAATGAAACAGGGAGTGCATAGTGTAAAGGGACGACGGGGAAGCACGAGTATTAGGGGAACTCAGGTAGTTAGATGATGCTGTGTGCTTGGTGAGGAATTGTGAGGAAAATAAATGGAATTGTGTTGGAGGTGTGTGGGCACAAAAAGTGTGCGAGACAAAATGTGTGTGAGATCAATGGTGTGCGAGATAAAAGGTGTGGAATGCTTGGTGTGGAATAGAAGGTGTGGAATGCATGGTGCGAAGGAGTGAATGGGGGGAGGTGGAACCCATTCGCGAAAGCCCGGGGTGGGTAGTGTAAAGCCAGGTAGAGGGCATAGGTAAAATTTGTATGGATATTGACACCTGTGGTGCGAGTAGTGGAAAGAAGTGTTTTGTTGGGTGCATGAGTATGTGGAATGGCTGGGCATGTGGCTTAATTGGTGCGTATGGTTATTGGGGCACTCCGCCACTGGTAGTTTGTCGGCCAGGTGAGGCTGCAGGTAGGCTCTGGGAGCCAGTTAGTCGTAGTGTTGAGTGGGGCCCGAGGATCCCAGGAGAGGAGCCGGGTTGCCGATGCCAAGGTGGGCACAGAGGGGGTAAGCGCCAGGAAGGGCCTTCCCCAGTTAGGGTAGTTGTGAGTTGTTGAGTGGGGCCCGAGGATCCCAGGAGAGGACCCGGGTTGCCCAATGCCAAGGTGGGCATCAGGGGGTAAAGTGCCAGGAGGGGCCTTCCCCAGTTAGGTAGTCGCAGGAGCAGGTAAGCTCGGGTGGCGACTTCAGTGCCAGAGGTGCGCAGGTAGGTAGACCTGCTGGTAGAGCCACACGACCCAGCCCCGAAATTGTGCAAGGGCACAGAGAGAAAATTCGTTGGGAGTGAGACCCAAATTCGAAAATCACCGCAGAGTGGGCAATGGGAATTCGGGTTCTTAGAACCACATAGTTTAAAGAGGCCGATTGGCAGGGTACGACCCCGGGCAGTTTAACAGAGTAAATGTCAGTAGTGTAGTTAGGATGAGAAATCCCTTCGCACCATCCACAGCCAGTCACCGAGGAGGATGAGCTCCACACCAGGGCTTTGTGAACTGTTGAGTTGTAAGACGCATCACGACGTAAGGGTGACATTGTGTTTTGTTCCATTCCTTCCTTCCTGGGAGGGATTGGGAGATGAATTTGGAACAGAGGGGGATATGGGAGACAAGACGTAGAGACGAATTGTAAATACAAGGAGGGCTAGGGTAGTAGTATAGCCGATGGTGGGGGGTACGAACGGCTTGGGACGAGCCTGCTCTGCTTGCTCTTCCGCGCCCCTCGCGCTGCATTACCTTGTTTTTCTGTGTGCCGTTGCATCCTTTCCGCTCTGCTTGTTGTGCCATGTCTCTCCCCCCACCCCAGGACCATTTTGGAGGTGGAACTGTGCAGCACCATCGACCTGTGCAGCATCCTTTCTGCACCTTGCTACATCTGTGCAGCCAAACGGCACAGCACTTTGCTGCCATATCCTGTTGCTGTAATTTTGCTGCACCTTTGTTACATCTGTGCAGCACTTTGCTGCCACAAACCCTTTGCTGCACCTTACACACTATGGACCACAAGCTTTGTGGCCTTGCACCTCTGCTGTGCAGCACCTTGCTGCAAAATCATCTTGCATCTTCGGACCACTTGTTTTGAGTGGCCTTAATGCCACGCAGTTGGACCTCATGGAAGTGGCCCTGCCTGGCAAAAGAAAAGAAGAAATAAAATAAAAGCATTTTTTGTGCATTTTTATTATGGTGTGCTAGGGATGAGAAGATGTGTAAGCTTAGGTAGCCCTGAAGATTAAAAATGGCCTGTATGCCGGTCCGGGGGCTAGCCGGTTTGATAGATGCACACAGAAGAAGCAAGATACAAGAAGCAAGCAGTAAGTGTCATGATTGATGAGTGTGTTGTGTTTTTGCTGTGCTTTCTCTCCCCTCCAATCTTCTCTTCCAAAAAGGACAGGTCCTGGGTCATAGAATTGTAAATAAGGTTAAGTTTTTGTGCTTGTAAATATAAGAATGGTGCCCACCGGCTATGTGTTTAGTTTGACAAATTCCGGAATTTCGGTTAGTTGTGGGCGTGAATCTGATATGTAGCTACTCAACGCAATAGGAGGGACATATCTAGTGTTTTAAAACTGTCGCATACACGGGTCAGAGTAAATGTTAGGGGGAACCACACCTATATGTCACATGTAAAAGTAAAAGTTAATTTTGCATGTCATTCTCTAACCGGTCGATTCATTTGTTGGTTTCTACTTGGGGACGAGTCTGACGAGGGAGGGGTGTAGTGTTGCGGTTTTGTGTTTTTGTAATAAAGGTTAATTTCCCCTCCTAGTTTAGTTACACTACAACATGTAGCCTCGTTTAAGCTCAGTTATTTCTTAGTGAATGTAAGCGTAGACCTTTCCTATGTTTAGTTTTGCGTTGAGTAGAATAATGAGAATTAGGTCCTTTACGATGCCTCCATGCTTTTGGTTTTGGCACGAAATACCACGAGGCCGGCCTGAACAAGTCGATCAAGGCTAAAGGAAGGCGGGGCAGGAGGAGTGGGAGTGGCCGGTAAGCACGAGCCGCCAATCAGGGCTCGAGGGGAGTGACTTACCACTGCGGCAAAAGGCGGGGTTTGGAATATTTGATGTGGGCTAGGGTGGAGACGGTATAACCCTGTGCCCAGAGCCCCCACCTCAGTTATGAGAAGGGAGGCAGACGAGTTATGAGCCCAGATCCTCCGTTGAGTTACGAGAGTGAAAGCGCTGTGTTCAGTTATGAGAGAGAAAGTGCTGTGTTGAGCTGGAGTCAGATCCTCCGTTGAGTTACGAGTTATGAGTTCGGAGCGCTCAGGTTTAACGGCAGTTGTATTAATCGCGCTGTGAAAGACCCATGCTGGGCCACAGACACGCATATTTTCCCGCCGGCCTGCCTACCTTCGCCGGGACGCGTGCTGTGACCGCCAGAGGGCCACGCTGGGTGAGCTGTTCCTGGAGGACCAAAGCCGGCGCGTTCAGCGCATGAACATTCTTCCTTCCTCTCCCTCTATATGTGAGTGGGCCCACTGTCTGGGGAAATAAGTTAAGACTGCTTAAGACTGCCCTGTGTCTCTTCTTCTTCTTCTTCTTCTACCAGTGTACATTGTGTAAATAATAATTAAACCTGTTCTTCCTTTGATTCGACCGTTTCGTCCCTTCCATCATTGACTTCGCGTGGTATGAATTATATCGCTCTGATCGGGTTCCAATAGCAAGGTAACAGCACGGACCACGTGGTAGGCCATCCGCTCGGGTGTACTCAATTACGCGTGGTTCGTGTGAGACTCGATCCCCGCTTCTGCGGCGGCGTGGGTACTTAGGTACGTGCGAAAATTGTCCCGAGACCCTTTCCCGCGTCTGACCGGAAGTGGCGACTCAGTCTCGCGGTTCGAAGACCCAAGGAGAACAAGGGGCTTAATCTCCCCTTGGTAAGGGAACGGGCTTCACAAAACCGCAACAATATATATATACAGTCACGTGAAAAAGTAAGTACACCCCATGTAAAGTTTTGACTTTTTCAACATATTTCAACATACAGCTATTTGATCTTCATTTCAACAATATTGATAGATAAAGGTGATATAATATAACAAATATCATGAAACATTTACATTTTGTAGTCCATTGTATAATTTAAATAAATATAAATGCAAATTACGCATGTGGAAAAAGTAAGTACATTACAGTACAGTGTCATGACAGTACAGTAAAAAGTTACAGTCATTTATCTATATATCTACACATTTGGGCAGTGTCTGTGTTGTCACTTAACGACTCCCTCAAACTTTTGTTTCCATGGTTGTGAATTGTTTTTAATAATGTTGTGGTGGTTTTGAATCACATGGTGGTGAGGTATTTTGAATTATGTGGTGGTGAGGTGTTTTTAAATGACGTGGTGGTGAGGTGTTTTTAAATCACATGGTGGTGAGGTGTTTTTAAATCACATGGTGGTGAGGTGTTTTTAAATCACATGGTGGTGAGGTGTTTTTAAATCACATGGTGGTGAGGTGTTTTTAATTTCGTGGCTGTGGGGTGTTTTTAATACGTGTTTTATGGCTGTGAGGTGTTTTTAATTTTGTGGTGGTGAGGTGTTTTTATTACGTGTTTTATGGCTGTGAGGTGTTTTTATTACGTGTTTTATGGCTGAGGTGTTTTTAATTTCGTGGTGGTGAGGTGTTTTTATTTCGTGTTTTATGGCTGTGATGTGTTTTTATTACGTGTTTTATGGCTGTGAGGTGTTTTTAATTTTGTGGTGATGAGGTGTTTTTATTACGTGTTTTATGGCTGAGGTGTTTTTAATTTCGTGGTGGTGAGGTGTTTTTATTACGTGTTTTATGGCTGTGAGGTGTTTTTAATTTTGTGGTGATGAGGTGTTTTTATTACGTGTTTTATGGCTGAGGTGTTTTTAATTTCGTGGTGGTGAGGTGTTTTTATTTCGTGTTTTATGGCTGTGATGTGTTTTTATTACGTGTTTTATGGCTGTGAGGTGTTTTTGATTTTGTGGTGATGAGGTGTTTTTATTACGTGTTTTATGGCTGTTAGGTGTTTTTACTACATGTTTTATGGCTGTGAGGTATTTTTATTACGTGTTTGATGGCTGTGAGGTGTTTTCAATTTCGTGGTGGTGAGGTGTTTTTAATTTTGTGGTGGTGAGGTGTTTTTATTACGTGTTTTATGGCTGTTAGGTGTTTTTACTACGTGTTTTATGGCTGTGATGTGTTTTTATTACGTGTTTTATGGCTGTGAGGTGTTTTTAATTTTGTGGTGGTGACGTGTTTTTATTACGTGTTTTATGGCTGTTAGGTGTTTTTACTACGTGTTTTATGGCTGTGAGGTATTTTTATTACGTGTTTGATGGCTGTGAGGTGTTTTCAATTTCGTGGTGGTGAGGTGTTTTTAATTTTGTGGTGGTGAGGTGTTTTTAATTTCGTGGTAGTGAGGTGTTTTTATTACGTGTTTTATGGCTTTGAGGTGTTTTAAATTACGTGGTGGTGAGATGTTTTGAATTACTTGGCGGTGAGGTGTAATCGTCCCAAACTTACAGTCTGCACCTACCCCTCCCCTATGTGTGTGCTGAGGGGATCTTTCTTGAAAAAAAAACATTCAACCTAAATCTTCAACCTAAATTGCCTATAAAAATGTAATATCACAAACGCAACAAATACATTTGTGCAAAATAATTGTTTGTATTATGATTGGTGTAAATCATGACAACACAGCAACTCAGGTACAGTCATTAACCTCAGCTAAAATAAGCCTGTTCCTCAGAAAGGACGCTTGGATGAGGCGAGCGCAGCAAGCCGAGCCAAGCTCGTGTATATATATATATATATACGATATATATACAGACTTGGCATTTAATATGGAATATTTTTTTTGTGGGGGTGAACTTACTTTTCAAGATGTCTCAGAACCAAAAGTTCATTGGAATTATGTTGAAATTATTCTAGATTTTGTTAATATGACCTTTAAAAGAAACAACTAGAACGGGCACTCGGTAGAGCGCATACCTTCGCCGCAGCTACTGTTCTGTACTTGGCATGGGAGTGTAGGGAA